>NC_137422.1:16242283-16459783 GCF_964374335.1 Astatotilapia calliptera | reverse complement strand
TTCTTATGGCAGACAGCTACAAGTCAACTGTGACAGCCAAACAAAGAGGCTTTATTTTTCAGCAAAGAAAAAGTAATCTCTTTTGCACTGAGAAATAATAACAGGAAAAAGGACTCTCACATACAAATGGGGCTGGGTTGCAAAATGGTCCATTTACAAGTCATTCATTGATTTAATTTGTAATTCATATTAGCACCAAGTCAACTTCAGAGCCAATGTGCAATTATGGCCTAATATCAATTAAATAACTATAGTTTAAACTAGAACAAGAGCCCACAGTAACAGCTTTGTGAAGCTGTACTTGCAAATGTCAAGACAGTAAAATACTCAAAATGGCAATCTACTTAAAATGTTGTTTATTATCACAAATCATAAGCCACACAGCTAAGAACAATAAGAACATCACTGGTTTTTCAGGTATTTGGTTAAACTAGACTACTAAACTGGACAGATTTCACACTACATCGACAAAATTGTTGGGCTGACTAATGTCTCAGTCTCTTAACTTTTAATTTCAGGGTTTTTTTAGTCCCATTGCAACAGCTGTATAAAATCAAGTAATTCACCATGCAGAATGACTTCACAAACATTTGTGAAACAATGGATTGTTCTAAAAAGCTCAAAGAGTTGGAGCATGGTACCCTAACGGGATTTCACTGTTGCAAGTCAGCTCATGATATTTCTTCCATCCTAGATATTCTGCGATCAACTGTAAGTGGCATTATTGCAAAGTGAAACCATTGAGCCAAAGAACCAGAGGATCTTTTTTTTTTTTAATTTCCATTTTTCATTCTATCAATAAGCAGTGTATCACTTGTTTTCACTAACACGTATGTGGTCATCAACCTAGCTGCTGACAGCACGATATCAAAGCTCCCCTAACATGCACACAACATGAGCAAACTTCAAGTGTAACAAAACAAAGAGAGGACATTTCAGTATTACATGATATGTATATATTTTTTGGGGGGCACTTTTAAAGTATACCATGGAAAATCTTCCACAACAACTCTTTGTGACACCACTTTTAAGTTAAAAGTTTGGGCATTTCACTGGACAGACACAATACTTTTAAAAATGAAGGAATACTGTTGTAGAAACAACCATAGAGTGGATAGAGTGGGCTTTGCTTATATTGACTGCAGGTCAAACAATAAGACACTGTAACAAAATTTTTTGTTCCCCTGTATGGCATGGTAAATGGTAAATGGCCTGTATTTATATAGCGCTTTTCTAGTCCCTAAGGACCCCAAAGCGCTTTACATATCCAGTCATCCACCCATTCACGCACACATTCACACACTGGTGATGGCAAGCTACATTGTAGCCACAGCCACCCTGGGGCCTGTTCTTCGTACCGCGCTAAGTGAGTTAGCTGGATGAGATTGTTGACGATTTCGCGTGATCCTGGATCTTTCGGTTCCCCGAAGCCCATCCGGGACTTGCTGTCATAGCAACAGAGCCGTAAGCGTAAACCTGCTGGGGAGCAGGTTTACTTTATGTAAACAGGATTAGATCGCGGCCACTCAGGTATGTCCGCGTCATTCATACGAAAGCAACAGCGATATTCCACCACTGTTTCACCATAAATAAATAACATCAATGTAACTAAAGATAATGCAGCACTTGATCCTTTTATTGATTTCACACAGATACATACAGGTCATTCCCTAAAAAAGGGAAATGTACTATTAACATTCTATTACATGTATGTGATTATTCCAGATGTAATTCATATGTTAGAGTAGTAATTGTAAATTACTTCGTGTAATCAAGATGAGAGACCACGGCTATAAAAGCGAAGGTGGATTTGGGAAGTCTGTCGCAGTCATATCCTGTCCGTATACGTGAGCCACCCATTGCGGAAGGTGCAAGATTGATAAGGAGAGTCCTCAGAATTCAGCGTATATTGCGGGACAGACAGGATCCTTTAGCTCAGCGCGACAGTGTGCTCATTGAGAGATATCGATATTCCCGTGAGGGTATTATTCACTTAACCAACTTGTTGACGAGGGGGTGCAGGACCACCACCTGTCTTTTTTTTTGCTCTGCCCTTTTCTTGGTTGCTGTTATGAACAAACAGAGTATTCCAGGGTCTCTTTCCAAGAGACTAAAAGCAATATAAGTGATAAATATTACCATTCTGTAGAATATTCTTATATTTCACTTTTACTTGTTCCCATGTTCTAGTGGGTCCTGTTGTGGCTCTAATGTGAAAGGGGATATAATATAACATATTATAATATAATATAATGTAATATAATATTGGATAATATGGTGTGATATGATAAATCTACCCTACCGCCTACTGGTGTTGGCCAGAGGGGCCGATGGCGCAATATGGCAGCCTGGCTTCTGTCAGTCTGCCCCAGGGCACCTGTGGCTACAACCGTAGCTGCCTCCACCAGTGTGTGAATGTGAGAGTGAATGAATAGTGGCATTGTAAAGCGCTTTGGGTGCCTTGAAAAGCGCTATATAAATCCACTCCATTATTATTGTTATTATTGAATTACTTACGAGTTTGATTTGTCAGCAACTTTCTGCCAGCCCTCTCTCCTTGCTTTTGCAGCCTTTGCAGTGTTCCCTTGCGTTTTAATTAAACTCTGAAACTCCTGAAATCCCTCAATCAAGGGTTCTTGCTCTGCTGCCGAAAAATACCGAGCGCGCTCCTTCGACATTTTCGCCGACCAATCAAAGGGTTGCCGATCAATGTTTCTACTATCGATGCGTAGCCCCTGTTGGGCCACCCAGTGATCTCACATTACTTCATCCAGCTATACTAATCGTCAACAACAGGTGTGTTCGGGGAACCGGAATAGCGAGCTCAGAGTTAGCGCGATGATTTGGTCTTGGATGTTTCATTTGATCTTGGATGTAGTAAGCGACGTACGAAGCACAGGCCCTGGGGTGCACTGACAGAGGCGAGGCTGCCGGACACTGGCGCCACCGGGCCCTCTGACCACCACCAGTAGGCAACGGGTGAAGTGTCTTGCCCAAGGACACAACGACTGAGACTGTCCAAGCCGGGGCTCGAACCGGCAACCTTCCGATTACAAGGCGAACTCCCAACCCTTGAGCCACGATCGCCCCATTGTATTGTCATATCCTGATCGCTTATGCCTTTTTTGGGGGCGTGTCATGTGTTATCTCTTTCAGTTTCAAAGTATTAAACTGACCAAGCAACAGGCCAACTAAAAGAACCAAACAACCAACAATCCTGAGTAAATAATAAAACATAACAGATCTAAATGCATGGATTGTATTTTAAGAAATATGCACTACAGTGTGCTAGGGCAATCTCACAATTTACAGAGTGCAAAAAAGACTGGAGAGGATGCTGATATGTGTGATTAAAAGCAGTAACTTTGATGCAATTGTATTGAGCATTTCTGCATTTGTGAAAATGTTTTATTAATGCCAATATTATGTCTTAAAACTACGCAAACTACCAATAAGCACAAGCGTGTCATAGTTTTGGTCTTTCCACTTATCAGTCATTAATCAAGTAGTGTGAGACATTTTCTTATCCCACTGATGGAGGGAGAGATTGAGAATCATTATCTTATATGTAAGACAATATCTGGCTTCATTTAAACAGCTTTCCTAACTTTGGAAAATAAAATGGAAGAATACATACATCCGGAAATATGCAAAGATTCACTGAACTGATGGTTTTTATTAGTGAAATGAATAATAAATTAAAACAAGCTCAGGATCAAAAAAATTCATCTCTTTTTTTTTTTTCTCAGATCAAAGTGAGAGTCATTAGGCTGCTGCACATCGCTGTCAAACATCGTCACACTTCACCCGTGTGAAGCTGACAAGAGACAGCTGAAGTGAAATATTATTTAAGTGAGTTAATGAAAAAAATTGTGCGTTACCACAAATATGATAAAAGCTTCCCAATGAATGTTACACTCACATTTCACCAAACCTGTGTTGGTATAAATTCTACACTATACGATGGCTCTCTGACCAGCGTAAGGAGAGTGAAAGTCAAAGAGTGACCGAGCAAGACAACAAATCGCTTCAGTCACATCACCTCACTTTGACCACAGTCTGCAGTTAAGTTATAACAACACCAAACACAGAACAAGAGCTCTTGGAGTAGTAGCGATTCCTCCAAACTGCTGAGAATTTGCTGGAAAACGAAACAGAGAACACAAAATGTAATCACATTTATCAGCCCATTTCCACTAATATCCAATCCAGTTTTAGGCTTAACAAACCATTGATCTTGCTTCATAGTGCGACTATCTGTGATTCAGAATAACTAGCTTCTTCAGTTTGGGATTTATACATTTTAAAACTCAAAATAAAGAAAAGGGAGGAAACAAAAGTGCATAATATGAGCACTTGAAGTTCTGTGTTTTTGATAAGAACTGCTAATATTTATATAAAGTATTTCCATAATAAAACACAATGTTCTTTTTCTTCACGTGCATCTTCAACTGATTTTTGTTAAGTATTTCTATAGCGCCACCAACTTCCTCTCAATGTCCTAGAACAAAAAAAGGGGGGGAAAAGAAAAAAGAAAAGTGCATGTTCTCAACATCGACATCACTTCATAAATGTGAAATGTGATACAGCACATTTACTTTGAAAGCTATGTGATGGTGAGGGTTGAGCTGTGTTACAGATACATATTGTTAGGATTAGGCTTAACAGTGTTAGAAGTGATAGCACATTAAACACAGGTTTAATGAATGAATCAACTGTTACAACCATAAAATTGTCTGGTAACTTTTGCATTACTGTACACGACTAGCAGAAAGGATAATATAGCTAAAAAAAGGAGAAATATTTAGAATACCCCTAAATGACCTGAAACTGATCCTATAAAAGCACCATAGCATGGTTGCAGCCTTATCAGTTACACAGTATATAGGAATTCTCAGATCACCTAGCAGTAATCAATCACATTACTCTCTCGAGGTAAGAATTAAGTTGACTGAACATTTCAGTGGTGTGATCAGGCAAAGGAGTACAGTGGTTTCTATCTTCAAGCCTAAAAGCACTGCCTTTTACCCTGCTCTCAATAAATAAGATTGAAATAAACTACTTGTCTTGTGCACTTAACTGGAATTGAAGCTAGAACCGGTTCAGCATGCAATCTGGATATTTCATCCACAATTTGTCATCATGAGGTATATAAAAGATACATTCCTCTTTTATGTATGATATTTGAGATCTTTTCACTGTGGCACTTTCACTTCCCGTGTATTTAATGAGTTCCCATGAGAGATTGCTGCCCACACATTGTCACTCAATCAATATATATGTAGACAGATGTGTGTTTGTAGACAAAAGATACATAAATAATCGTATTTCCAATGGTTCAAAACAGCCTCAGCTGCATGCACAGCAGCATATATACATGAATAGTCACAGCGATCAGACGTTTAAGAGCCTACTTAAATCTTTTGCTTTTCTTAAATCCATATTGCAAATCAATAATTCATACAATGTAACAATATCAGCATGTAAAGTGTGTCTTCTAAGGTAAATAACAGCAACGAGTTAACAAAAGACAGAAGCACATTTAACAATATCGCTTAAGGAAACTGCATAGCCACTGCAGTTGTTCAAAAAGCTAAATCAAGGCCAGTAAGGCACCGTTTTGCCTTAACAATGTACAGCAGAATGGACAATCAACCTTGACAGAACTAGTAACTGCTGATGACAGGCAAGGGGAGTAATTGGGGAAAAAAGAAGAAACCATTATCTAATTAATCTGCTTTTAAGAGAATCTCTATTGCTGGCTGAGAAAGGAGGACGCAGAGCAAACTTACAGAGCAGCCTGCTGTAAAAGGTTATGCTATTCAAAATAGATTACATTGTTTACAGTACATACTGAAGCTCAGAATAACCTAACAGAGCCCTGGGTAGGTTTATTAGGTTGCTGGAAAAGAAAAAAGCAATTCTGATTACCTTTTTCAATTTTAAGGGCAGCCTATTATGATCGTCCACATTTTATGCCATAGAGTTCGATGTTACACTGGCAGCTGATTATTTTAAACACTGCAAATGTATGTAAAAATACTGTTGTGAAGCAAAAGTCAAAATGCTAATTACTGCTTTTAATAGTATGACGGAAATACGATAGAAAAGACAGCATTGATTTCTTTACATGATGCTACATGGTGTAACCACTGGAGTATGACAATGCTGTTTAAAAAGAATCCTGTTTTGCTGTCACAACAAGCTGTGTATTCGACACCTCTTGAATCAGCTGTTTTGTCTGTGGCATCCCAAACGCATGGTGCCAAATGCAGAGCGCCCTCTGGTGGACAAGTTATGAAACGTCATTATTCATAACATGATTGAAGGGTGTTTCTCCTGTCTCTTCTTCACTTTTTTAAAATTCTCATTTATTGGGCATCAAAAATGCCAACACCAATATAATGGCAAATATCAATATGTCATGTTATACTCACAAGCACTGGATCCTGCCCTTTAGCAGGCTCCAAGATGTTAGCAATTTAAGAGATAAGAGGAAATAGGAAAGTAAATATAGGAAAACTGTTTATCTAATTAATTATTTTCATTCATAAGTAGTAGTTGGTCATTTTTCCACCATCTGTCAAATAATTGCAACAGCAGGCTGTGAGATTAACACCAGTCTTTTTAGTCCACATTCACCTGAAGTCACTTATCTGTATGGCATTGTAGAAAAAGTTTATTCCTTCTTCCAACAAAGATGACAGTCTTTCATGGTTCACAGCTTTTCATGGTTTAGGTCATTAGCTACTGTTTTCCTCCGCAAGCTTTACTTTGGTGGCAGACAGCAAATGACATCAACCTCACCCCTCGGTCTTCTATCTGAGAAAAAAAAAAGTCTAACAAATTAGCTCTTGCTAAACAAAGACCTTTCAAATACAACTGTAATTAAGCAGCAAGACCTCATCAAAAACTAACAATAGGGTATGAATTATGAAGGTAGAAAAAAAAGTAAATCGTCTGTAAATGCACTGTCAAAGGCTTTGGAAATGCTAGATAATTAAGAGTAGCTCCAGGGCGGTTCTTTCTTGCAAATCCTCAAATAATCAACACAGTAGCAACACAGCTACTTTGCTTGACTGGTTGGTTCACAAGACTGCCTATATGTAATAGTGAGTGGTAGCACAGGTCACCCATCTGCCATCTACTAATCATGAAGCTTATAGCCAACTAGGAAAGTTCTGATCTTCTGTTTATATAATTCATACACAACTAACTCTGCACCTCTGCACAACTAAACTGTAGATAACATTTACAGCAAGGTTTTTAGATGGCTTTGGTAACAGGAGAATCTGGACTAGCGATAAAAAAAAGCACTGCCTTTAAACAACAAAAAGGTTTTGTGTCACTTCTTGTCTCTTCACTTGTACGAACTCAGTACAAAGCTTACCAGTCTGCAACCCAAAGACCAACATGGTTGTAACTGAGTGGTGGCAGAAGAGAGGAGAAAACAGTTGATTGATAAGTAAAGCTGCCTATCTCAGGCTCTACTTGGCTCTGACAGGGACAAAACAGCAGTCTGCTGCGCCTGTCGCTGACATTTGTAATAAATCATTGGCAATTTCATCATTCAAGAGCGAGAGAAAGGCAGAAGGGAAGAGCGATTAAAAAAAAGAAAAAAAAAGAATTAGACACCTGTCTTCTAACATTGTTTATTTCCTTTGTTTTTACTTTGAGCTCAGCATCCTTGTCCATTCCACTCTCTTTTAAACTTTCCATTTTGGTCAGCTACGCAGTACAGAACCATAAGGTCTGGACAGCTTTACTCAGAGGAATTGTGCTTTAACTCACCTTGAAGGGTCACTTCACACGAATTACACAAAGACATATTTTCCCCTTTACCTCTAGTGGTATCTAGCCATGCAGACAGTCTCACTTCTATCTGCTTGGATTTAAGATATCAGTCTCTAAGATTCGTGCTGCTCCATCAATACAGTGAAAGTGAATTTTGTGCTATTTGATCAAACTGACATCTTGACCCTTAAGATGTAAAATTAAGAGAAAGAAATGTATTTTAGGTGAAACAAAACACTGTTGGCACAGTAAGTGTAATGCTCAATTAGTTCTTGTGCTTACTGTTGTTATTTAAATTTAATTTGCTCCGGCAATCAGACAATCTCCCGCTACTGTTTTTCTGTCATTTGCTATTGTGTGATTGACAATTGTATATTCTTGATGACAATAACAGTGCTGAGAATACTCGATAGGCTTCCCCATTTATCTTTTTGATGCCTGCGTCTAAGGTTGGGAACACACTATATATCGGGCATTCATCAGTCCTTGGAAAAAAAATCGGTGAGATTAGTTTTCTGACACATATTCTTTGTCCATTTAAGTGGGAGCAAAAGAGGTTTGACCGCATTCTTGATGTGATATTATCAAATATTTTTAGCTCCAGGAAAAATATCTGCAGCTGTAACGTAGTATGAAATCAATGACAGGCTCTCAGAGCTTCAGCCATTAAGCACTTACACATCAAGGTATATTTATAAGGCAAAATGCAACAACAAACATTTGTGAGAACCTACTTCCAACACACTCTTCTGTAACACACTGCAACGTCTTTGTGTTCTCTATGTGTCACTTAAAAAAATGTTTCCCTTTTTTGCTTTTCACTACATTTCTAAGCATCAAAAACCATCTGAAGAGCCTTTGCATGGGGATTAGGCCTGGCATAGAACAGTATGGGGTGTAGTGTAACTAGCATACACAGAGCAACACAACAATATGAAACTTGGACAATCACCTACCCTGCCTTTATAAAAAATAAAAAAACTGTAGAGTTAAAAGCTCAAATTTATAATGCTGCTCGATGCTCATTTGAGAAACTAGAAAAACAGCTCAGGGTGTGAGCTGTTGAAAGGATTCCATAAAGAAATCCATCTGTTCTACATACACAAACAGTCTACAGGCAGAGTCACCACTTATTTTAGCTCTCAAAGTCTCTCTTGCTCTCCATCTAAATACCCGAGGCGTCTATCAACCACCTCTGAAAATTTGAAAAGGCTGAAAAGAGAGGTGAGTTGGTCTGTAATCATTGTTTGTTGATATTTATTTATCTCTGTTTGAATCTTCAAAGTGAATCACTTAAGCAGACTAAAGTGGATGTCAACTTCTTTACCCCCTTTCATCGAAGTATGATTCCTTCACAGTCTTGGGAACTGGGACAAAAGATAATGACTTATATTTAATAAAAAAGATGACATAAGTAAGATCCAAACCAGTCATCCACTGAGCCAGTGTGAACTGTCAATGTGTGAAGTCGAATTTGCACATGAAAAGCGACGTGGTTTAACGTTAAGCGTTTCATATTTGATTCCACTACAGTGCCAGGAGAAGATCAGAGACTTTTCTCTTTCCGTGATCTATTTTGGTGCTCATCATTTTCCCTTCTCCAACACCTGAGACAGATAATTATCCATTAAAAAGGGGAAAAGTGCAACATTTTGTCATTTCTTTCAAAGTAAGATGTTTTTAAATATGCCACGCCAGAGTGACAAGCTAGAAGGCCAATGATTACAGTAATTAATACAAAATTCTCATTAAGTCATCAGGAAGAGTTTCTTAGCACTCACGGGCTGTTCTGCATTTACTTTAGAGGGGGGAAAAAGTTCTACTTGAAGTTGAATCCCATGAAATGTTCTCCATTCAAACTCGGGCAGACCCACGCTTCATTTATCCACAGTGTCTTCATGTGGCTATTTTTCACAAGCACCCATGAACTATTCTTTGCATGTTTCATGAAATGATATGAGATCATCTTTTTAGTTCTGCCCGTCTCTCATGTGCAGAGGCTTCGCATAATCGCTCACTTCCCTGATAAATCATGTCCCCTCTTGCTGTAGCCCAAACACCTTCCATTGTCAGAGCTCAGACTGAACCCGCTGCCGAGGCTGATGGATGATTTGCAAGCAGTCAGCCTCTTTCTAAAACCTTGTTAGATTGATAAGCCTTGTTCTTTAACCTTCTCACACTCACACTGAGCTCATGCAGGCTGGCCAGTCTAACACTTTCCCCTGTAATACAGGAAAAAGCACAGAAATAAGCAGAGCTGTCATCCAGGGACAACGTCAAGTCTATGTGTGCTAGTAAGTTGAATAATGGTTGTTAAAGTTTCCAATAGTTTAGTCTTAGACTCAGAACTGAAAACGCCAGTCTTATTCTCAAATACTTCATATAAGAACAGCTCACTCTGTGCTTTCCCCTCTTCCTCAAACAAACAAGAAGAATCCCTTTTAGCAAGAACTCAGTGTTCTTACCTCTACATTATGCCACAGCTGACAATGACATTTACTGCATGGCTCCTTCAGAGATTTGGACTACTTCCACAGTCAACTGGCTAATTTTCAAATACAGTCCAAATTTTTAAACGTGAGGTTGTTTCTATGACAACCTCACGTTGACCTCCAAACTTAATATTAGGGCGGGAAAAAAAACCCCACTTCTTAGTGTGTGTATAAATTCAATAGAAAATAAGAGACAAACTGCCCTTTTGATCTCTTCTAGAAAAGAAATGGGCCTGTGCACAGCATGGCGCAGAAATGTTATTTCACCAGAATGAGATGTGTCAACAAAACATAAGCACTTAAAAATGATCTTTGAGCAATATTACTAGAGCTGACGTTAATTTTTAAAAAACAGTATCACGGCCATTGGTTCAGTAATATTAAATTGGTTTTGGTTATGTGCTGAGGATGATTAACGCACTATGACTAATCTACCTGCTCTGGACCAAAACCAAGGTGATAATACATTTCTTTCCCCTTAATAGTACTGAAAAGCATTATACAAAAACTGTACAAGTTAGTAACACTGAGATTGGAAAGAAAGTGTCTGGACAGGATATTGTAAAGAGTTACAACTTCTCTTATTGCATTATATCTTACACAATTATTTATCATTTGTCTATTGCCAGTGGACATAGCTGGAACCGCCACACATAAGGCTTCACATATGTTTATAAATCAGGAATCAGCATTTATTAATGTACAGCTACATTATACACTATCAATCATGAATATATTGTAGTGATTATACATGTGCGAAACATGAATGCTGTTTGTATTTATTCTTTTGAAGAAAATCAAACAAATGTTTCTCTTGAAAGCTCTGCTGTTTGTTGCAATGTTGTACTTCAGTGCGAGCAGACCTCAAATTGAGAATAAGGAGATGCATACAGCAGTAGAGCTGATGCAGTCAAATATACCCCAACATCTCTGCCTGTTTTAAGCACTAGCAGAAAATAAGCAATTTTCTGTTATTTTAGTTTGCAATTGTAAAGTTATACAGTATCAAAACAATTGTTATAAATAATTCCGCTTGGCTGGAGACGCTCCTGCACGCTGAATAAAATCTGTGTGTATGTGAACGCGTGCCAGCCTTTGTGGACAAACACAGAACTATCTGTGAAATACATTTAGACGGTCTCTTTCCTCTTTGGTTGACATTGTAATTACCATTCAAACTAGCCAGGCTAATTACCTCCCTGTAAAGAAAAAATAATCAGGTTTGTGCACAAATCAAAACTAGCCACAGATGCCACGGCCTAAAAACCAAAACAATCATCAAGTCTACTGGGCATGATTATTATGTTTTCTATTTAATCAAAACTTGCATTAAGATTTAAAGTCATCAATTATTCTTTCAATGACTTTTCCAAAGATTATTATATAAATCTGTAAAGTATTCATTATATTCTGTCAATCATATTCTCTGTTGAATTTGTTATTGTTTAATTTGAACCCATATTCCCACAGGGCTCTAATGTGATTAATTAAGGATAATTAATATGGCCGATTTATAAAATATGTTTCACTGTCCCGTGCAATTTTTACTTCATTAGTTAAACTGGATGGAAATGATATGTCAAAAACATGAACTTTTCAGGCATTTTAATACTGATGTTTTAACATTAAAGTAACACATTTTAAGACTAACAGTGAAGGAGGTCAGGTAAAAAGTCTCATTTTCTTGATTTTCAAGTCAAGAATGCCAAATGCACTATTGTAAGTCTTTTTCTAACAACTAGAAATATGAAGAAAAGAACTGTAACCAGTATAATCAGTCGTTCAATAAAAGTCAACAGTGACAGTTAAGCCAGATTTATATTACAGTCACTGGGTGTCCAAAATCAACGTAAAAAAATATAGTACATAAAAAATATCCAGGCTACACAACACTGAATGAGCAATGTCAGTCTTAAAAATAAATATTTTTGTCCATGCCCTTTGCCAGCCAGCAGCTATTTCCATTCCTTTACTCTTCCGCCCCGTATCTGCTTTATTGTGATGCTAAACAGTGAGTTTTGACATTCAGAAAGGCCCTGCCAAAGGACAGGCCAGTGGATGCAGTAGAGAAGAGAAGGCCTTAATGGGTTCAACTGGAATGGAAAGCATCTGTTAGTCTCCACAGGCTGGAGGAGAGAGAAATGTCAAGTATGGTTATTATAGAGCAGACACCAGCTCTAGGAATTTTCACCTGAATGAAAAACAGTCTCTGACAATGCGCATGCATGAGCTACATCTGCGCACATTAATGGTGCAGGGGTGGCGAAAAAAAAGCCACTCACGCCACGGTGCACATATAAAAAGTAATGTGTCATAGATTCACACACGAACATACAAAGCACATACATAACACTTAGTTCTACTGTTATCAGTGTTGAACACAACATTTTTCCTGCAGGTAGCCTGTATATTTTCCTACTGCCTGGGATGACAGCATATTTCACTTCACGTCGACTGCTGTGCCGCATGTTCAGTCCACTGTGTTTCCCAGACAGAGGGGAGAGAGGCTGCAGCTTGAAACATAAACTATACCCAAGAGAGGTGTCATTCTTGTGCTATCAGACTTTTTCTTCACTGAAAGACAGAGACTGCCCCGTCTGAATTATTTTAACACTTTTAAATCATGTGCATGTTCCTAAATATATTTTACATCTTGCATATATGGCTTCTTTGGACTCAAATGCCAAGTGTGACACTCATACTGTTGAGCCCTGCATACCACAACCATCACCTTTCTTCACTTAGGGGTTGTTTTCCAAGACATTAAGAAGAATATTTCTTTTAAAAGCAAAAGGAGTGCTATTAAAATAAATAATTTTTGAGGAATGAAAAGACTGGTTCAGGCTGGGAGAGAATTAGGTTATTAAGCTCCAAATGTTTCATTATAGTATGGTTTCTACAAAGCTTTAAAACCATACATGCTTAGAGAATATTCTCACTAGGAGAAACTGTCATCATCTGAATGGCAGGGAAAATCACATACTTGTGAAATGTTCTTATGTCCGCAGAGGGTATTTCTTCACAGGAACACTTGAGCTTGTTTGCTAATTTGTACCTCCGAGGATGCTAATCAAAGCGAGTGCCTGAATAATGAAGCTCTTTAGCCCAGAGGCCAGAGATACATACATGGCCCTGTGCCTCAAGGCTGAGTGTCTACAAGAGGATGTGTCTGTGTGTTTGTGCGACTGTGTACGAGTTCAAGTGAATGCATGTGACTGCATGCACTTTAATGTGTGAATGAGCCAGCATATGGACATAAAAGGGCAATATATAAAGTAGATAAGCAAAGCCCAAATTCTGCTCTCTAAGGGAGGGGAGGATCCAGCATCAAACAGATCTTGCTGCCTGAGGGCTGGCCTTCCCGTTCTGTCGGCATGGAAACTCCTGTCGCTGCACTTAGAGCTTCTGGATCAGTGAGGAGACACAGAGCAGGCGGAGTGGCAGCACAAGCGACTTCCACAAAGAGGAGCAGAGAGATGACGCAGTTTGGAATAATGTTTTCATTTTATCAGCAAAGCTTAAAAAGTAAGCACTGGAATCACCTGTAACTTTTTCTGTGCGAGTCTGGTGGACCAAAGAATGATATTGACATGAGTCTTTACAAGAGGGGTACTAGAATTTATCATCTTTAATCACTCCTGCCTAAATTCTTGTCTTTGAGTCAAGAAAGCTTGATAGCAACATTCAAAACACATGCAAACAAATGTTGTTTGTCCTGCCAAGGTTCACAGTGTAACCAGCTACAAATGATAGACTGAAAAACAAAATATGAGAGGCAGCCAAAAACAAACAAAAAAAGGCAAAGACAAGACTGATGCAGAATGTTAATCTGTGTGGGGAAAAAGTATTTATATAGCACTTCTAAGACTACTTTAACAAAGGTATTACTACAGAGACAGAACTGAAGCACCTCTCTTTGTAGAAAGCATAGATATAAAGAGACGATAACGCTCATTTCCCTCCCATAACAACATAAGTTCATATAATCATCTCCCTAGCTCGGTCTCTTCCTGACGGCTATGTGATATGGCTGCTGGCACTGGTGAATGTGGGAGGACCAGGAATGTGTGTGGCTGGGGCGATAAGACTGCTGTAAAATTTAATTAGCACAAAGCCATGGTGAAAATGACTTCATTTCTCACTGCATTATTAACTAGAGCAGTATGTAAGAGCCTATTCTCAATCAATGTAAATAACACGCTCATGAGAGAAAGGAATGTAGAGGAGAAACAAAGAAGATGAAGACGGCAAGAAAGAAGAAAGCAATGAAATACTACAGATTTGAAAGAGATCAAAGCAGTTCTAAGAGTCACATTAAAAAAATTCAGGTGTGTATTTAAACCTAACCGCTTATGAATCATCAGACCTTTGTGCATTGACACATAAGATGTGTATCTAGGCAGTCAGAAGACGAGACAGCATGTGAAGAAAGACCAGGAGAAGCTCAAAAGCCAGCTGAATAAGAATCCAACATTAAAAGCTTCACCTGCTGTTTGGGGTCTGAGCTGGTGTGAATGGGCTGAGTGATTAGGGTCCTTGGCTCGACATGCTGAACACCACTTTCTATTTCACGATTCACAGCCTTTATTACAGCCAAGCTTCCTCATAATCCAGCTAAAAGTGGATATCTGAGGAGCCTGATCGGCTTAGGACTTGGCTAAAATGTGGGATGTACAGCACAGAGACATGGAGCAGAGTGCAGAGGTGTTCGTTATCATCTGTTTTCTATTTAGGACTGAACAGTGGAGCTCGGTTTGTGTGTGTGTGGAAGCATGTGTGTCCAGTCTACAGTGACCTCACTGGCCAGACTAATTCACTTCCTCATCTTCTTACATTCTGGAAAGGACTATAAGATAACAGGGACTGCCATTTCTTACTGTAATGATCATAACGCATGTAACCTCTCTTCCTTTAACTGGCGGGCCAATCAAACACATCTTTGCATGGAAATAATCACATATACAGCAATTTTTTTTTTTCATAAATCTCAGTCGTTTTCATTTTTGCATTCATATTTCTCTGCAAATGCACCTTCATGCTTTCTGTTTAAGTCTGTTGCACATGACACATTCACTGTATGCCGCCCATATGTAAATTAACGCTCACCAAAATTTGTCAGAATTTTTTTTTTTTCAATACACCACTAAATAAGGACGGAAGAAATTCATACATGCCATTAATGAATAATTGGTAACTTTTGCAGAAGTTGTCCAATTACAACAGTCATTAGTTTTGACACAAAGTGATGTGTGCCCAAAAAAAACAAAAAACCCTTTCCAATAAAAAACACCTCTGCATATCCAGGAAGCAGCAGCCCATGTGGGAGCCATTAAAAGCCATTTTTATTACCTATGTCCTTGCCTTTAAGGCAGTACAAGAAGTAAACAGCATCATGATTACATCGAGTGTGACATGTCACATAATCTTAATTACTGCCTGTATTACACATGGGGAACATGGTGCATTTGCAAATAAATGCCATACAGTTGCCCTAAGACAGACACTAGGTAGATGCCGCTTCTGGCCTTCAAATTAAGGGAAGATGGATTGTGCATGGACATTGCTGGTTAAATCTTTAGACCACTACGTGTACGTGGCAATTAATCGCCAGCAGATCAAGAAGAAATCCTGTGGCCAGCAGATCAGACTGTTTGACACAGGCTGCTTACATGTGTGAATGAGTGCAAATGTAAGCATGTGGAGGGGCATTGTTGCAAAAGATTCTATTATTCTCATCAAAGTCTGGATAAAAAAAAATGAAATCGCTTCCTTTTGGGCTCTCTACAACCCTCAATTACTATTCCACAAGTCGCACCGCAAAGGCTAGACCTAATTACAACAGCCACTTTGTTAAGGTGCCCTCTTGCTCCATCTGTTCAATGAATGTGTGCACCGGCTCAGACATGCACATGCACACACACCAAGTGCAGCACTTCAGACAGACAGGCAAAGGCAGGTCAAGGTACATTTTCCCATCTGGATATACCTTTGTCGACAAGAACAGTTAAACATCTAAAGCACCAATCAAGTGTGGCGATAAGAGACACATTGTGACTCCAAGTGGCCAGATGACTGTGGACATGACTACAGAGAGCAGTACACCTGTCCAAGCCTTAGACACGGCTAACAGTGCAACCCCAGAATGGCCTTTAACCTTCTCCGTGCACATGATTAAAATACAGGGTAAAAGCTGACAGTTTTTATGCATGTATGCATGAGTACGTGTGTGTGAAAGTGAACATTGTTCCGGCTGAGAAGCTTCTGGACAATAATCTGTCACTTTAATGAAAAGCGCGCGGGCCGCATGTGATGTGTGGATGATATATGATGACCAAATGTGGATAAATCAGCAACTTTTACAGTTACACTTTTAAAACAATGACGTGTTGCATCAATTGAAATAGATCTAGTAAGGAGAGAGAGGCTGTGCTGCTCTTTTTTTTTGTCTCGAGTTCACTGAAATGTTTAATAATCCCTTTTTTTCTGCTTATGCCACGTCTGGAGAAAAGCAGCAAGGCAAAGAAGAAATAAAAGAAAACTTAAAGATGAGACTTAGGAAGTTTTGAGGGACTGGTAGCTTTCACACATTTTTCTTGAAAGAACAAGAATATGAAAAGGATTGAAAAAGCCCATATACAATCTGCAGGATACAGTCATCCTGCAGTGGAATCCACATATCATAGTCTATAAGTGGCCCAATCAAAAAAGACGAGCATCTAACGGCAGATTCCACTTGAGTATCCAGCCCCAGGAAGCTCCAGCAATGCTAGCTTTTCACCCACATGTGAGCACACGAGAACACACAGAGTCGGGTGGAAACAAACTTTCTATTTTATTGTACTTTTTTAACTTCCATTTTAACTGCACACTCACCCCAGTTTCATCGTAATGATTTTCTTCAGAACAACCTCTCAAAGACACCGTGGGTTGAGTCTCAAATTAAGTCGATTAGTCATCTTCCACTACCACTTGCACCTATACCCAAGCCATTTAAAATCAGCACTGAATAGCCGCCTGCACGAACCAAGTATCTGACATTACACAGAAATAAATTCAGCAAAAAGGGTCATAAAGTTGACTCGTCAAACACATAGGACAGAAGATCTCCAATAACTAGAGGCTTACTTTTAAGCATTAATGCTTTCAACTGCAAGTAAGAAGGAAAAAAAAACTTGGTAAAAGGGCTAAGTGACTTTGTGAAGTGACCTTTACATCAATTTCAAGCTCTAGTTCAGAGCTATATCACACATGATAATTGTTAGGTCGGGTGTCACTAAAGACATCTGAAGTAATTGCTCTTAAAGACAAAGACATTTACTCCTTCATAGATCCCATTCCACCCCACACTTTCCATAATAGATCATCCAAGACAAGGGCATTACACAATGCACCTCTGGCTTGTGCTGTGTTGCACACTCTCTGTGTTTTCCTTTTCTCTGTCTTTCTGTCAAACACGACCATTAAACATGCAGCTGTGTGATTTCCCTAGATATGTACATGCACACGCCAGCTTGGGAGTCAGCAAGGCTGTGATGAGATCTTGCAAAGAAGCCAGAAATGACCAGAGAGCGCCTGGAGAGATGTTTTCAGAAGGACACAGTTAAAAAGCTATGGCTGCTTTATAGATTCAATAAGTATCTTACACCTGTGTGGCTAACCACCATCGATCCATCATTCTGTGGAGCCCAATCCAATTTAGAGTGTTGAGGAGCCCCAGAGCCCCAGAGCCTTATCCTAACCCAGGCCACAGCCATCGTAAAGCCTGCTTACCTTCATCTCCTAAAGTCTGCTGGTGTTTCTGTGTACTTTTATGTCTATGTGTGTACGTGTGCTCGGGGAGACTGCAGACCTAGCTAAACACCTTAGCTGCTGGCTCATGTTAAAGTGTGCTGAGCCAATTTAGGGGTAGACCAGGAGACAAGATGTGAGAGACAGAGGATGCTGAGGAAAATTAAGGGACTCAAACTGGGGCCCAACCTCAAATCAAAGAGTGCATGAAAGCGAAGGGGAAAGGGATAAAAAGAGAGAGACTGCATTCATTTGTGTGCAACAAACAGTGTAGGAGACTGCAAACCATCTTCTAATCCTGTTTTCTATTCCGTGGCAATCAAACTCATCATGACTACAAAGCACTATAACCATTATCAAACTACTCCACAGTCTCATCACACTGTGATAGGCAGCATTCTAAAAATCTGCCATCTGATTTGTTTGGCACCGACAACAGAGTGGTGTACTCGAGACTCCCTTGGTGCAAAAACTTAATGGCACCATGCATGTTCAGATTGACCATTCAAATCTCTCTCCTTTACCACTAATTACAGTATCTTCTGGCGCAGATGTTTCTGTTTTAATTCTCTTTGCTGCTCCACTGGAGTGAAGCAAGACCCCTGAGATCAATTATTAAAGGGTATTTAAAACAGTGGGAAAAGGAGGTGGTAGCGTGGTGTGAAAGTGAAAGCAGCTGTTTAAGTGCTTGTGCCGCAGACTAAACTTCATCACCTCCCAAATAAACAGAGAGCATCCTGTGGGTTTCACTCACTCCAACGACTAAACTCTGGGCAATTAAGGCCTGGATCTCTGTAGGAGTAAAGGAGAGAAGGGAAATGGGAAAGAAGGGGTGAGGCAGGAGCAGTGGAGACACTCCATACCAATAACAGGCAATTATGTATGGGGAGGGCCATTGCATGGCCATGAGTGTATAGAAGAAGACAGCGGGGATATGGGATGGTAGGGAAATGAGGAGGAGTGCTATTTAGGAGGCAGATGGCAGAGAGGGGGAAATTAAGATGAATGGGCACTGAGAGGGCTGAGCTGGTGCTGGGGCTGGGCAGAGAAAAGTAATTAGCTGTGTTTGCTCTGGGAGGCTGGCAGTGAGTATGATGCCTGCAGTGACAGGCTAAAGCCTTGAGCATTATTAATCAACACGCCATGTCTGAAGCTGCCAGTAGGGGGCAGCTGGGTCAGCAACCTTCCAGCAACTTCTTACCTGCACCACACCCCATGGGGTCTTTTGCACCACATGGACACTGAGCAGCAGCTCCTTTACAGTTCACACTGTTATTATTTACTCTAATCCCCTGCTAATAGTACAAAGCTTTGGCTTGTTCCCTCTTAGAGTTACTGGCTCACTCACTTGCTCTCTCTCTCTCTCACACACACACACACACACACACACACACACACACACACACACACACACACACACACACACACACACTGCACTCAGTCCATTTTTCTCTCTCACATTATTCCTAACTTTCGCCCTTACCAAGTGGCTCTATCTCACGCCATTTCTCTCCATTTCTTATGTTACAGCCACATCTGTCTCTTTCCTCCCACCCTATATATATCCCTCCCCCTCGTCCCTTTCCAATCTAATTTCAGATAAGCTGTAGCAGAACAACAGAGCCAGGCCCTTTATCATTGCCATCAATGATGTGGGTGGATTGAGCGTGAATAATTTTATTCATGTGTGCCTGCACTTGGCCGACTGGGATTCCAATTACAAATAATAAGAGGTAATAGGGTTACAGAATAAATTTTTAAGTGCTTTGGTGATGATTGCAGAACCTTTGACAAAAGAAAGCTGTTGTTTACAGCTAAACGCACAATATCTGTTCACAAGTATGAGTAATATAGGATAACTGAATTTAGCATAATTAGTAGCCAATCCAATCGCCATTCTAAGGACATCATACAGATAGATGTCTTAACATTAAAACAATAATATGAACGTACTAAATGACGATGATGAATATTAAATACCTGAAGCAATCTAGGCTACAAGTGGCTTATATCCAACGTGTATCATAGCACTTTATCTGTATGCCTCAGCACTCTTCAGAAACACACAGTCCATAGGTCAGACTTGATAAATTCCAAAGAAAAATGTTATTCTCTCCTGGATTTAAAGAATGTGAAAGAACCCGGCTACTACAAAAACACTGCATTCAAAATGCTTCACTTACTACACAATTTAGGAGCCTTATCAAACTGAGCCACCAGAACAGCCCACACACTACTTTCAGAGAATTTCAATCCTAACTTTCTTAACATCCACACATAGCACCGACTCAAATTGCTTTACCAATAGTCTTGCATAATTGCAGAAAGAACACGCAAGGTCACAAAAAGCGAAAGGAACAAATAACAAGGTGACTTAACACACAAAAAGGCAGGACATATACGAATTTACAATATAACACATGCAAGAGCAGTTTAAGGCTGATTTCCAAGAGCAGATGAAAGATAGCGCTGAACGTGCTTTAGGCTTTAACAGTTTTTTTTATCTTGTGTTTTTACCATAATTAACAGGCCTGAGGACCTGGCGGAAGGAGCTGGGGCTGATCGTCTGGTGGTGGTTATCTGTAAGGAGGGCAGCGGACAAATAATGCCAACATGTACAGTACTAAGTGGGATTAGAACGATGATGTGACGGCATTGGCCCAGTGATGAACAGCTGTGAAGTGAAGTTCATTAGCAAGAAATAATGTTTTTCGAGGTACAGCTAATAAGTTTAAGGTGCCAGTGTCACCAATCATTTCCAAACGCGTTCAAATCACATCTTGGATTTACATTTAATTTTTCACATCTTTCATTTGGAATTAAGAAACCCAGAGGGGGGAAAAAACAAGATCCACACATCAAACAGTTGTAGGAATTGTGTCAGCTGAAGACTCTCTGGCGCTGCGCTGCTGGCAAGAATGTGTACAAACAACAAACCAGTGTATTTTGCAATTTACTGAGAATGAGAGAAAATGAAGCTAAAACATAAGAACCTGAGGATGCATTCAATTTGCTCAACTTTTAAAAACAAAATAAGAAAAAATATAAATGCATGAAGGTGACAGGTTAGAGCTAGAAGTCATTATTTAAACATCTGATTGGAATTCCATCAGTGTTTTGCCAGACAGTGTGTGTACTTGGTTTCTGTGTGTGTGGGTCGTTCTGTATAAATGTGGGATATTAGACTCACCTCTGGGTCTTGGCGCTCTCTTCCTGCGGTCTCTGAATGCAGCTCCTGACTGTAGGGCTTCCAGCAAACTATCCATCACACCTGTCTCATCATTCTCTAAAAATGCCCAAAAAAAAAGAAGAAAAAAAAAAAAGGGATTTTAGAAGAAATGCAAGAGGGGAAGAAACTAAATTCTATAACGTGTAATTTTGTTTAGTTTGCCTATACTGACTGTGTCAATTTAGAGTACATACACATTACATTATGCCTACTATAAGGTTATATGTCCAATATATGAAGAATCTAGGTCCAAGTCCTGCATACTGTAAGTCAGCAAGTTCTTATAAACAGCCACAGAATTTCATGTAATTTTTAAAGTGGTCTTAAACAAAAGCCTTCAGCCTTTCAGAAGATATTTCAAAATTTCTTTTGGAATTGGCTCACTCACTATCAGTCCAGTCCTTGTAGCTGACCATCTTTAGAGGAATGTTTTGTGTGTGTGTGTGTGTGTGTGTGTGTGTGTGTGTGTGTGTGTGTGTGTGTGTGTGTGTGTGTGTGTGTGTATTGAACTACTTAACACTGATCTATGAATCATTCAAGCACAAAAAAGGTACCAAAAAGGATGAACCAGTGTTGTGTCTACATGCATTAAACTGTATCTTTAGGCACTTTGTTACTAGCAGCCTGTCACTAAGACACATCATTTGTTCCCATCTTTGTGCCCTTTAGTTGATGCATCTACTGTTCATCAACAGTTTCAGTGAACTGTTGGCTGATAATACGCCATTTTTAAGGGAAACTGGATGAAAACGTTGAGGAATGCCAAATTACACAAGAATTGGTCTGCACAAAGTAAAATATTTGTATCAAATCGTCATCAATATGTACTCAGAAAGTCAGGAGACAGGAAAAACACTGAGTGTCTGTAGCCAGGTTATGGAGGCTCTGTCATGGTTTGGGCATGGAGTTAAACCAATAGTGTTAGGAACCTTGTCAAAATTAATTAATCACAAATAGAAGAAAAGTACCATCAGCTATGATCCACGATTCAATACCAACACCTGATTGGCAACAGCTCAATTTGTTAACACGACAATGATCCCAAGCACACTGCCAATGTAAGCAGCGTGGGATCATCAGAGAACAGAACAAAAGGCAGCCAACACCCAAAGAAGAGTTTTGAATGTTCTTCAAGAAGCCCGGAGAACTATACCTGAAGGCTACTTAAAGAGATGACAAGAAAGCTGCCTAAGAGAGTACAAGTTCTGTTTTGCCTTATATACTGCTCCATTAATGTCTGGAGATTCAGTAAATCACTAGCAAAATCAAAGAAATAAGAAGTGGTTCAAGAGTATAAGGGAATGAACAGAATGTTATGAAACTGAAATACATCAAAGTTGTGAACATCGTGTTTCAGAGTATTTAATTATTTTTTTTGACTTAAAAGATCGAATCCTTGCTTTGTAGTAGCAGAGAAACTACCAGAATGCTGATAATGTGTTGAAAGGGAAATACTTTGACATTTAAATCATGGTGTTTTTGGTTGGTGGAACTGAAAACCTGGCCCTGACACCTGAGGGAAATGATAGACCTGACCAGTAATATGCGTTGAAAATAGAAAGAAAAACAGCCAACAGCCAGGTATACTATATGGGCATGTAAAGGGACAAAATACACTGTGTTTGCCATGCTAATGTGTGTGGGGGTGTTTTCTTTTAAATGCTGTGGTGTGTGTTGCCTATAAAATTTTAATTGTTTTGTCAAGCTTCCTTGCAAATATGAAAAGCTTTTCTCCCTTAGTTCAGGTCACGTTATTTTCCTCTACGTACAATCAGACATGAAGTATGTGGTTTTCTATATCCAAGTCATTTTTTAATAATTAATTACTGAGTGGCACTGTTTATCCATCAGCTGTTTCTCTGTCTAAGTTAAGCACTAACCAAAGGTTAACTTAAATATTAACTTACTGGATGTACTTAACAAACACCATATTGCATCATATTTATAAAATGCAACATAGCAAGTCAGGTTACAAAAAGCTTTTTAATTGCTTTTCTTAATTCTATTGTGACATGCAAACAATAACGCTGGCCTATTCAGTGAAGTTCACTGACCACAGGGTTGCATAACTTTGACAATCATATGACTTTTTTTAAAAAATATTTTTACATTTCAAATGAAAATAAGCACTGTTTAACTGTTGCTTTACTTAGGCAAGTACAAGTCAACTTAATCAGAGTGCAATGCCCTAGAAAAGTTGGTACAGCTTTTTTTCATAAGCTACTTCATAGCTTGGCCAAGATGTACCATCAGCCAAGGTGTGACTACTGAGTCCCACCACTGATTTAGTGAAAGGTAGGAGGACTTTGCTTTGATTAAGGTTCTGTGTATTTTTCTCACTCCTTCATTTCGCCTGATTCCCCGTGGAAAAATAACACACACCAGAGGAAAAAGAAAATAAAATCAAATTCTATGACTGCAACTGGGACTCTGCAACTCTACTTGGACCTTTATTGGTCCAAAGGTCCTGGCATTCTACGATGATATGAAATATTTAATATTCATATTAAAGCACATATGGGTACAGTAATCCCATTTGTGCATATGTTGGCGACAGCATTATAGTCCAGAACAGTAGCATGTAACCTAATTATTGTAATAATTGATGCACTCAGGTGCATTTAACTTTAAGTTTATTAGCTAGACCAATCAAATATGACCCATCAACTATAACTCTTTTTTGGGTGGGTCTAACACAGGGGTCAGCAACCTTTAACACCCAAAGAGCCATTTGGACCCGGTTTCCACACAAAAGAAAACACTGGGAGCCGCAAATACTTTTTGACATCTAAAATGAAGATAACACCGTATATATTGTTTTTTTACCTTTATGCTTTGTGTGAACAACTAAGGTGTGTTGCTTGTGAAATTCATGAAGTGCTACAGAGAAAATTACATTTTATTTATGTAATTAACACATTTTGAACTCTTAAAGAAATATAACAAAAGGAAAGACACCCAGCTGAACTAAAATGATCCATGTAGCAAACAAAAACTGTTGTGAGCTGCCACCCTTATATCGCCTTTGGGCTTTTGAAGCCTTGATCTGACTTTTAAAAAAAATAATAATAATTGGAAAAACAGTACTATGCTGCTAAAAAAAGAAAAAAAAAGAAAAATAGATATTTGCAAAATTCTGCCTAAATATGTATTTTACCTGGTTAATGTGTGTGGCGGGGCGTGGTCTGCAGCGCCGCTGCAGGGGAGGCGAACACACCTGAGCGGCACCCACAATCACGCCTCGCCGCCTTAACCTCTGTGCTATCTGTGTTGTTGTGTTGGTGTGTGTCGTGCTGTGAGCTGAAAAGCTACAGCCGGCTGTAAGCGTACAGCAACCGTGTGTGAAAAGTGGCCTTTAAAGAGGTGCTGAAAAGCATGTTCATGCAAACATCATCGGGTCTGCTATGGTATGTTTACAATGGGACCTCTGCTCTTGAACCTCTGCGCACAGCGTCTGTACGAAGTCACTTCATCTTACGCAGGACTGTAAGCTGTCGTCTGTGAGGCGTGAGCGGTCTTTGTTTTTAACATAGTCCACGGTAGAGAACAGCTGCTGACATAATGTGGATCCGAAGATCCATAATTGGCCTACCTGGGGTTGAAAGTCTCGATAAATGCATGCCGTTTCGGCGGGTAAACCGGCTTCCGCGAGTGTGACGCTTATTTTGAGCGATGAAAAAAATAATAGAATATAATTTTATTTTTATATGTCAATATCACAATAATCTTCCAATTTAGAACTACAAGTTAAAAAAGAACTAACATAAATAAATTACATTTCAGCTAAATACTTCTAATTTATTTTCCCAAACCACGCAGTGCTGCACTATAAGGACTCAAGAGCTGCAGGTTGCCGATCCCTGGTCTAACATTTGCTATTGAAATGTCAGACACCAGTTTTGAATTCCATATAGAGTTACAAATCTTTTTTCTATTTTTGTATTCATTATTATAGTCAGTCAATCAACAGTATGTCTTATCAACCACCTTCTGCATTGATCACATTGATTAACTCTCCCCACGGTTATTTTGGATTGCAGTATTAAGTAGAAAGAATATCTGCAAGAAACATCTTGGTTATGCTTAAAACTGTAGCCTAGGAAAAAGGAATTTTGAGATACCATTTGAGAGTCAACTAACTTTAGTGAAGAACAAGAACTGATCTGCAAGCTCCAATATACTGACCTTTAGTGAGTTGAGGGTGTCTCAAAGGATATACAAAATAATACTTCTTTTTTTTTTAAAAATGGCACAAGAAAATCCTATAGCAAGCAAGTGTTTCTGCCGACCACACAGTGATTGATCCGCTCTGCTGCTCTGAGACTAGCCAGCTTTATAGACTGTAACAGAATACATAATTAAAATTTAAAACTGACTAGAACTGATAAACCTGTAGCTCCTTCCTTCTTTCTCTCTTAGAGAAAGTCATTTTTCACACAAACTGCTTTATATGAATGTGAAAAAAGATTTAAGAACTGTTAATGATTGCTGAGACTGTATTCAATGTTTAACCACGTCTAACATGCCTACAAGGTTTGTGCTTCTTTTTCCATCTGAAACACTTTCACGAGAGATTACCTGTAACCATCTTGGGGCCTACAAACTGAAATTGTCTTATTATACTTAAAACTAAACTAAAAAAAAGTGCCAATAGGCTCAGGGTTTTGTATTGAGGACAGAAGATCCCAGTGGTAGTTGGCTATGGTTGTACCAAAGCCCTTCACCAAGCTGTGACTACAAACACACGCACAGAGTAGATGTATAATGGTCCACTTCCTTGTCTGTCTGCTCCAATGTGTGCGTTTGTTGTGCTTTTCATTTACAGCAGTTGCACTCCTCTGGCTGATATGTGCCTAGTTCTTCATCATTACGCAGAGCGTAGAGGCAGCTACAGTTTCTGAGCAAAACCAACGCCCCTCGACGTCCAAATTTGTCTCCAGTGCTGTAGCAATTCATCACAGACAGCAAGCTTTGCGCTCGCTACAACACACACAGACGCACGAGAGAGAAAAAATACACACAAGACAGAAAACAAGCAAAAAGGAGAAGATCAATCTATCGCAACCTGCAGTGTTCGCCTTCATGTGTAGTACTCCGTTTGACTCCAACCCACAAGAACATGAAACGCTTTGTGTGCCTCGGGAGGCGAGGAAAAACGAAACCCACTCAGATCTCCCGCCTCAGGAATATATGGGAGCAAAAACAGTCCAATTTTACACATCAATCAGATGCAACTCAAAAAGGCCGAGACAGAAAACTGCTTTATACAATGTAGACAAGAGGTTCTTTCAGACATCCCAACACTGAAAATCATAACATATATTTATATACTTACACCCACGTGCTCACAAAGTTGGAGAGAGAGCAATCACAGACATGTCACATGATTTGTAATGGAGGGGAAACACATGGCAGCAGAATATTAGTCAAGCTCCCAGCTGTGAAATGGGTTTGAAAGAGTCATTCAGATCTTAAAGGTGGTGTTGAGGAGGAAGTGGCAGGAGAACTAAGATTGCTGAAAGGGATAGGACAATGACTGAGTCGCATCCCGGCTCTGATGTGCACAATTTGCCTCCCTCTTTCTATTCTGGGGATCAGGGCTTTCAGGACAGGTGTGCAAAGTACACAGAAACCTCTATCAATGCAGACACTTCTGAGAACTAGTCTAGGCTTTCTTTATATCTGTTTAAAAGCTTAATAATAGTAAATGCTACAAGCTCACAATTTCATCAGTGAAACTTAATAATAAGCTTGAAGTCCTGTGTTTTTGTGCTGAAAGATATCAGTAAGTTGCAAATGAGCTCTAATAAAATGTGTCAAGCTTACTACTGTGCTTTGTTGGGAAGATAGAAAAAAAATATGTGAACGTTTTTTTTTATTTATGTTACGTATGTGAAAGTAAAGTGCAAATGTAGAAATACAATTGAAAAGGTCAAATGAACAAGAAGATAAAAGCCAAACATGGTTTACTCTCCCAGAAAACAAAAGAATAGACTCTGGAAGCAGAATAAAGTCTAAACTGAACCTCTACCTCTGGGAAAAAGCAATAGTTATCCTCCTGTCTGAAGTGAAACTTCAATCACCATCTATTTAATCAGAGCCTGTTCAAGCTGGCGTTTTCCATTGTCTGGACAAGTAATCTGTCCTTGTGTCAGTGTCTACCCTTTATTCAGACCCAGACTAATGTCTCCCGCCACTTCACTCAACAGGATGTAGCACTTATCATCAGGACGATGACCCAGTCGTAGCAGTGTGTAGCTGAGGTGGGCCGGAGCAAGGAACGAAATAGGGTCAATTGGGCTGGGATAGAAAAGCTAAGGAGAGAAAATGGCATGCCTGAGTACAATGAATGCAGGCCCACCACGGTGTTCCCTTGAACACTTAGAAGACAAATGGTGCAGCAAGGCTAGTCAGCTACCCTTCTCTACATTGAATACCCACTTAGACTTCACTTTGATACTCTGAGTGGAGAAGAGGAGGCTTATTGCAAGGCAACGTTTTCATATAGCTCCTATGCTACTATGGCACCATTGCTAAAAACACATTAACCGATCAGAATAGCACCCAACGTGACTGTCAGATGAATCAAGGCAGTTACAATTCTGAAAACTATGGTAGGGAAAAGGAAAGAGATAAAGACAAATGTTACAATTGTGATAATATGCCTTGATTGAATAATATTAATCATCTTGTTACAATATAATAAGCCCTTAGGACTGAACTTTCATGTTGTGTAATTTTGCCCAGCGTAAAGACTTTTGCAGACATGCAAAAAACAAAACAAACAACAAACCAACAACAGAAGATCTCTCTTCACATCACACTGCAAAAATATCCGGGTAGAACCTGAGGAACATAAGAACCTACAAAGTTGACGAAGATCCTAATCTATGGAGGCTGAATGCCAGAGCTGACAACACCCAAAATATTTCCTGCTAACAATCTAGTTCCAGTCCCCACATTTATTATTATATGAATGATTTCGTTTGGATTTAATTTATTTCATGATGTCTGCTTTTGTATGACACCACATATTGATATTTTATTATATACAATTCAAAAACAAACTAAATGTTTTCATACTGAAAGAATAAAACTCATTGCCTATTCAGTCCACCGTTGGTGCTGCTGAGTGTATGTGTGGACAACCCCCCCTTCCTCCCCATGGACACAGTCGTACCCAGGCTCTCAAGTCAAGTACAGCAGGAAGGGTTCACTTGTTCACTTATTATTAATCTCTGGCTCTCTTCCACAGCATCTTTTGTCCTGTCTTCCTTCTCTCACCCAATTGGTCAACGCCAGATGGCCACCTCTCCCTGAGCCTGGTTCTGCTGGAGGTTTTTCCTGTTAAAAAGGGAGTTTTTCCTTCCCACTCTTGCCAAAACGCTTGCTCCTAGGGGGTCATATGATTGTTGGGTTTTCCTCTGTGTGTATTATTGTAGGGTCTACTTTACAATATGAAACGCCTTGAGACAACTGTTGCTGTGATTTGGTGCTGTATAAATAAAATTGAATTGAAAATTACACTTATGATGTGTGGCTCATTATCTCACAAAGAACTGTTGACGGTTATCTCGTGCTTAAAATAACAGTACAGAAGTCCATGCATTTGCATTTAGTTAAACTAGACTGGACTGCAGAGCAGTTTTTCATGACACATGCAACACTCTTGGTTTAAATGACAATGTTGGTCAGTATGTCTATTTGACAATCCAGCAATCCAGGAGCAATTTTGCTGCAACAAAAATGGCTTAAGTGTGAAGAGGAGACTGATTACTGTATTGTACGAAATGAAACGGACACTGAAAAATTGTGCCTTTGGGGATATAAAACGCAGGTGGAAAAAAGGTCAAAATAAAAAAATTGCTATATATATTGTTTCCAATACTCAGCACATTGCAAAAATATTTAAAACCATTCATGTTGTCTCTTGAGTTAAGTATTGTGATTATATTGTACCGTGGGGTCTCAACGGACTGCATTATGTCCACTACTGGTTTGTCTTGGATGACTTACTGGGAAGCTCTCACTGTACTTGGTAACAAGTGTCATCAACTCGTAAGGTAATTTTTCTCACACCTAACTGTTATACTGTGTGTCTGGTGTGGGTGCAGAGTCTATTTTTGACACACACACACACACACACACACACACACACACACACAGGGTAGAGGCACAACACCTACATCTCTACAAATGCCCGACTACAATAACCTTTTCTTTTATATAGCAATGGACCAATGAGCTCCCGTCTTGCACACATTAATTTCACAGTGTGCAAGGAGGGAAGGATGTGTGTCAGTGTGTCAATTATATGAAAAGGATGCGGCAGCAAACTATAGTGGGGAAAATTAATATTCTTTCAATGGTACCGTTAATTTAATACATAATGAATACTAATACTAACTGAATACTCAATGGAGAAAAAAAAAAAAGATTGTCATACTGTTGTATATCACTGTAAATTCCAGCAATTATCATCTATCACCACATACTTAATAACAAGGCAATCTCAAATTTAAAAGCTGAACTATAAGGAACTGTACGACTGGCAGAATAAATATCTCACGAGAAAGCAGACTCTCATACTAGCTTCCTGCTTCTCAAACAGATTTTTATTCTTTCCCTTTCTTATGCCCTTCCTATACTTTTAGTATCTTTGCATGCAGGGTTGCATCTGTAGCAGTTCTTCTATTTGACATCTTAATAGTTCATTGCTTGTAGCCATGTAGGGAATGTTAAATAAAGCTCTGATGTGTAATTTGTCGCTCCACAAACATTCCTGCTCCCGGCCTACCCTGGGAGTTAATGCAACAGATTTGTCATACACAAGCTAGGCACAGCCAGAGGAGGAAGAAAAAAAACACCTATTCAATGTGAATTTCAATCTCCATAGGGCTCTATGCAAATGCATGCAAGCTGATGCTCCTGCTCTCTCAAAGTGCCAGAACAGACCAATGACGAAACCAGGCTGTCTATTATAGTGCAGGTAGAAGAGCTGGAGGAATATCAGAAGGAAATTGGGATAAGCTCACGTTCCAGGAATACAGAACTAGGCAAAGCTAAAAAACAAACTGAATGCAGATACCTGTAACAGGTAAAGAAGATTAAATTCGTTTTGATCATTTCCTCCAAAAAATCCCTCCCCTTTCCTTCCCTGTCTCATTGCTTTGCCCTTCAGCATAATGTGGATACACAGCCTCTCTGGGGCTTTTTAGGGAATTGATGGATAATCAGATGATTACACAGAAAATCTCCATTGAGGACAATCCTCCCTGACAAACAAAGAGAAAGCTCTTTAGTTAATAAATAGGCTGAGAGACAGAGAGAGAGAGAGAGATAGTGAGAGAGTCAGAGATAGTGAGAAAGACAGAGAGAGGGAGACCAAATCCTGTCCTGGGTTGGTAGAAAAACGCCAAATCTCTATCACGTATTCATTTCATCCAAACAGACCGCTTGTATGCATGCGTGTGTGTGTGTGTGTGTGTGTGTGTGTGTGTGTGTGTGTGTGTGTGTGTGTGTGTGTGTGTGCACGTGTGTGCAATGCCAGAAACATCACGACTTAGCTATGTCACCGAGTTTGCCTTTAGCTTTATCTTAAACTGAGCGTATCTAAATAAATTTCAAGCTCTAGGCATATTTATATAAGCCTTTCTGACAAAAATTGGCTGAAGTTTATTCTTCAGATTTTCTTATTTTTGAACTACTTTTTTTTTTTTTTAATTGAAAAGTTTGCAGTAAAAACACTCACCAACACAGAGAGGCAGGAAAGTAGAAGAGATGCCAAGTTGTCAGTTGGAGTAGTTTACAAACTAAACAAGCAAGAGTTTTTCAAATTCACACAAGGATTGAAAGCGCTCAGTGCCAGCAAAGGATGCTGAAAGCCCTATGTTGGTGATCTACTGTTAATATGCCATATGACTATAATGATCTGAGGTACATCAAAATCTTAGGTAAAAATATGAAAAATGTTTAATTAAGCAGTGAGGCTTCTTCTAAACAATATTTAAAGCCAAATAGCACAAATTTGGTTTTAAATGGGTAGCTAAACCCTGTACAAAGAAGAAGCAGAGATTCTATGTAATTGTGGCTTGGATTCTCAATTTTCACACTCCAGGGCATTCTAGTCTTCTTTTTAGACACATTTTTATTTTAGTTATATTGTTATTCAAGTTGCAGTTTTCTTGAAAAATGCACAAAGTTTTCCCTTTCTGATTTCTCAAGACAATATTAAGTTTCTGCTTAATCCAAGCTAAACAAGCAAGAGTTTCTTCCAACCTCTACCATCACAAGCCTTTCGAGGCCTTTGCACAAAAGCATCTAGACCGTAATATGCCTCATGGTACGGTATGGTACACTTCTCCTCAACCTTGGTGTGCAGCTTTCAAACAAACATGTTGTGTAACAAGGGGAGTAATTTTCATAATTTCAATGTCATCCAACAATTTTGCCATCTATCTCTCTTGTGCTAAAACATCACACGAACAATACAAACAGGTAGGAGTACCTTATCCACATAAAGTGTTTGATAATAACTGCACACGCAGCACCTCAAAGCCTGCACCTGCAGACCACTGATAATCAATCAACTAACATATCAGGTCTTTGCAACAGTACCACAACCCACAAACACCGTTTTATGTGCAGTAGTTTTATTTTTTGCCTTTACCTCTTTTGCTGGCATTAACAGTCTAGTATACAGAAGAGAACCCATCTATAGGACAAATGTTGAAATTATTCATCGTGCGTGTTTACTGGATTAGCTCAAAACTGTAAAATTTCAGGAAATCTGTGGCAAATGCGTTCCCAGGCCAGATCAAAGAGAAATGAGGTGGTTTGTATTATGCTTCAGCCAAGACAGGCCTTGGTGTGGCCTGATAGTAAAGCCACAGCTGTATGTTTGGCCTGGATGGAGCACAGTGGTTCTGATCTTGCACCCTAACGTCTACAGGAGAGCTACAGTGCTTGGCATAGTAATGACTGTAGATGCTGTTGCAGAGCTCGGACTGCCAAGCTAAATGGCTCTGCCAGCTTTAGTGTGAGCACTGAAAATGGGTCTCAACTGTTGAACGTGTTTCTGGCACCAGGAGTGCTTGTAGGTAAAAAGGGGGGGAAAAGAGAAAAAAAAAAGAAAACTGGCAACAAAAAGCAATTCGGTTAGGGATCAGACTGTCTGGCATAAGGCAAATATTTCCTTCTTAAGAGTTATGTTTGGAGAATTCTAGTTAAATAACTATTAATCTAGTAGCACTTTGATAAGAAAAACTTGTGTATGTAGACATATTTACAAAGGCACTGAGGGTGTGTTCATGGGGACATCCTGCTTCAAGGAAGTTTGGATAATACATTCATACGTTTGAAGGGTTTTTAAATGTGTTTAAATAGGACAAGAAATTAGATTGCTGTGAAGTTATGGGGTGACAGTTGCTCTGCATTTTGCTGTGGCAACCACAAGATAAACAATGACAACAAACAGTAGTACACTATAAGGCATTATATAGTAATGGATTCCATATTTGTTTGTGTGGGATGGGAAACCTTGCAGATGGCCGTTGTATATTGGTCCACAAAAATTACTTCCCAGCAGTTTCCTTGAGAGCAGTTGACAGTGAACTGGTTCATTCAAATTAATGAGTTGGGTCGCTTTGAAAATACAAAAATGATACTGGATCTGTAGGCGGCTTGGAAGATTTTTGTAGAATTTTAACTCCAGTGCATAGTTCTCATATTCACTTCAAGCAACCAATGACTTAGCAGGCCAGTGTAATTACACCTTCTACAGTCATCACGTTATGCAAAATAGGAAAAAATAACATTCTGACAAAACTATAACTGGTAAAAGGAAGCCATAAAATACAGATTTTTTTTGGGACATTATTCTGCAGACATAACATCTGACAAAGCACAGACGGCATTTAAAACAACTCTGCAAACTGCATATGTACCAAAGGCATAAACTGGATGCTTATTAAATTCTAAATGCAGTAGGTAACTTTTTTAAAAATGATTTGATTTTTGTCTTACTTGCTGTCACTATATCCTTGCAAGAGTACAAGAGTCAGATATTCTCTGAAAACAATCAGCTTCTGCTGGCACCTCCAAATTGTGGAAGGAGCTACTGTGCCTCCAGAAAAACAACTAGTCAGACCAAGAAAAATTGCAGCATGTGTACACACGGCACATCTTCCCTCTGCTGCACACGCTGTTGCTCATTTAAGCTGAAGTTCTCCAGCATTCAAATTCAGTCTAAACTTTAATGGTCCTTCATTTTCTCCCACTGAAGAAGACAGTGAATGCTAAAATGGGAGTTTTTGTATTGGAGATTGTCTTTATGAAATTCGTTTGGTATTTATTAACTGTGACAATTGTGGTTCTGCTCTCACAGCTAAATGTTCTTGTCATGAGTGCATTTACATTGGCAGTAATATTGACCAGACTTTCATTTGTTCAACAATTTGAATTACAATATGCTCAAAGGTTATTATAGAATTTTTTGCCCAATGATGCCACAAATGTCTGTCATGGGTTTAATCAGAAACATAACAACTGAGTGAGCAGGGCTGACATGGAGAGACTTTACTACGCATGGCTAAACTACGTCCACTAGCACAATGATTGGCCTAGCCATAAACACACATGCAGCCATGGTGGCTCATAAGGAACAATAATTTAGCCAACTGATGCATATTTATCTTGCCAAGATCCCATTTTCTACAGTAATGTCAGACTTCATTAACTCTGGGGTGGGTGAGCGACCAACTTTTTGAGTCTTTCAGAAAAACTGCAAAAGTGCATCGAGTGAAAACCAGCACCTAGTTTTTGTCCTTTTGTGGAGAAACACAGCTTCAAATACAGTCTGTCTAGGCCTGCTTTTTGTTGTCTGAGAACAGCCGCCTGCTGACATTTGTTAGCATTTTGACATTTGATAAAATGAACAACAGCCACATACTGTTGGCAAGTCGCTCTCAGATAAGTAACAAAATATCTGTTTACACTGCTGTGTTGACTCTACTGTAACAGCCTTACCTGCAATTATGGCTCATAATGCAAATTTGGTCTGATACGCACAGCTCAACAAGAGGGAATGAGGTAACAAATACTGTTTTTTAAGTGAAACGTCTGCTAAATTTGCAATTATGACTCATTAATCATTCTATTGCTGTTCTGTTGTGTAAATGTTCTCAAATCTTATCTGAGGAGCTCTGTGCTCATGGAAAGAGAAGGTTTCATCCGATCTTTAGACACTAACACTTGCTAGGGAAAACGTATAGATACATTTTAATCTTGTTCTCTTCTTATTTAGGTTCAGGCAAAAGACTAGATAACTGCTCTGTGCCCCTTGTCAAAGACCAAATGCAGTGTATTAGTGTTATAAAATTGAATTAAAATACAAACTGAAGCCAATAAGTGGTTAAAGAAAAGACTATCGGGTGGACAAGTATTAATTAATTATGACTTTCTGAAAATGCATTTATGTTGACAGATATGAGCTTCTTTCACTGGGGATAGTTTCAGTTTTACTCCCACTTGGAGGTCTGTTATGATTTTGCTTTCTAACTGTAAGATAAATTTCCCTTGAGAGAAAATATGTTCATCAAATGCAGCAACAATACAAATTTAAATATTTAATAGTGATTTATAAAACTACAGCCTGTATCGGATAATGTATGATACAAGCCAGAGTAACAGCCTCCATCTGTGTAAGACGCAGTAGTATCTCTTGAGAATAACATTTTAGACAGCTAGGTGCTGTCTTCTCAGTTTTTGCTGAAAGTTGGAAAGGAGACAATGATTTATAAGATTCAGGTCCCATTTGTCAATGCAAAATATCAATATAAATGAGGAATGTTTAACAGTAACTTCTGTCTTCACAGCATGTAACCACTCAAAGTAAACACTGATGCTGCATTTATAGGATAGTTTGTACACCCCACGCAGTATCGCTTAACAGTCTAATGACTTAAAACAGTGTCACGTAACTGCTTCATTTTCAAATTGAACACAAGCTTTGTCCACCTCCTTTATTTGTGGTTGCAGACTCCATGTTTTCCTGCATGTAGGATACTGTACAGCACTGCACACTTTTTTCCAGAGATGTTCTGTCGCTCTTTAGATAATTTTTTCCAGCTGTTCTTTGCTGGAGGGGTTGTTGCTCTACCTTCCTCTTTAAAAACACTCCAAAGGTGTTCTGTTGGATTCAAGTCAGGAAATGCACCAGCCAGGTCATAGTTTTACCTTTTTTCTTTTTCTCTGATTTTGGCAGTCTGCTGTATTATCATGCTGGAATATCATTCTTGTACCAGACTACTGGAGAGTGGGAGGCATGCTGTCAGAAAATATTTTGTCTTACATAAACACGCATTCATGGTGCAATCTATAAATGTCAACATGTCCCTATCATCACATTCCCACCTCTATGCTTCATTGTAGGAACCATGCACTCTAGAAGCCCTTGCAAGGTTAATGGCAAATATGTTGGACGTCATCTGAATTACACAAATTTATTTTAGTTTTATCTTGCATATGTGCCAAATGCCTAATATGTGAACAAGACTTTTTTCTTCTTCTTTTAAGTGGGGGTTATCATTATGGTCTATTCTTTGCACTGTTTAAGTCAGGGATTTCAAACTAAGTTTAAATTGTGGGCCAGACCGGTGAAAAAACTCTTTCTGTCATTGTAAGGACATTTAACTAAACAGGTCATCCATGAAATATCATAATATAAGAAAACAAAGTGCAGTTTCAACAATACATCTCCATTTTCTGCACAATACATGTGTAAAGCAAAAGGTTCTGGTACTTCATTTTGTCATTTCATTTAATTGCGTATCTATTGCAAAACTATTTGATGCAGTATGAGTGGCAATGGTGGAGGTCTTTAAAATCTGTAAAACTACAGTTAGAAAGTTCACAATCCATGCCCTCATTGCACTTTTTCCAAAGCCTTTCACTGGGTCATACTGGAGTCTTTGCTGAGCCCATTCTGGCCCCCAGGCCTTATTTTTGACAGCCATGGTCTAAGCCAGGGGTGTCAAACTCAAATACACAGTGGGCCAAAATACAAAACTGGATCAAAGTCATTAATATTCATTGGAAAAAAAATCTTCCTCCGAATATAACAAGGAATCGTTTCTTATGCACTCAAACAAGTTTTGCTGAAAAACTGAATATGGAACAAACATAACTTAATACTAAACAATATATATAACTTATATAAACGTATATATAACTTAATATTGCAATTAAACAACACATCAGTGGAATTCATTTCTTAAATAAAAAATGTATTTGCAGCCTTCTGAATTAAATGTTATCATTTTATCATTTATAAAATTTTCCTCATATTCTCCCACCTGTCCAGAAAGCTCCTGTTTTCTGCCTTTCTTTTTGCCATTTTGGGATAGGTAGCATGGCAGTATTTGCATGGTTGCTATGACTATGGTCAACAGAGGAGAGGGTGCTAATGGGTCCTGTCATGACTGATGCACCAAAACACCAACAGAGCATTCTGGGAATTGTAGTATTAGCAGTACATGCAGGCCAGCTCTAATAGTAATTTTGTATGGCTTCATGGGCCAAATTTAATTAGGCTGCAGTCCAAATTTGGCCTGCGGGCCAGAGTTTGACACCTATGGTCTAAGCTGTCACAGAAAATCAGATTTTCAATGATGACCCCTGTTTCAAGTCTGAAGCACTTGTCTGTCTCAGAAAGATTGTGACACACTGTCAATATCGTCATTTTAGCAGGGCAAACACTAGAGCTCTGATTGGTAGTACTATGGCTTCTTCTATACCTCCTGATTACTGCAGCAAATATATTTCAGTTGATTTTTTGAGGGTCACCAATCTTCTTTTTATCCTTTTCCATCTTTCTGAAGTCTCACAATGATTTTTTTCAAGTTATCAAAGCAAGGCGCAAACACGTAACTATTCACATGGATTTTATGACCATGTTCATGCAATTCAACTGAGCGTTGAATTTAATTTCTCATTCATGTGTCAGTTTATTCACTTTTAGTGCACTGAGTTTCTGCTCTGATGGATGTGTTTTAAAGCATTTGCTTTTTTTTTTTTAAAAGAGGAAATACACTACTTTGAAATAATGCATTTATTGACAGATAATGCAATCACATGACACTTAAGTGATACTGCACAGGGCAGTACTCACTCAAGTCACAAACTGAACAAGATTAGGCTTGTGAAACTTGCCCCATCACCCAAATAATTCAAAATAGTTTCCTTGTTTTACACATATAAACTGATATATGGTGCATGTGGTATTATTGTTGAACCTACTATGCACTCATTTTTTATTAATATGTCAAATAAAGCATGAGCGCAAGCTTCTCTGATACTGCAATAGGAGTGACTGTCTTTTTTGTTTAAAAAAATAATAATTTCTCCAAATCAGATTCTTTACTCTAATTTAGCACTTGTCTGAAAAGTGTTAAAAAAATAAAAAGGCTATATTTATTTTTACATGTGAGCAAAAAGCATTCTGCTAAATTCTGGGCAGAAATCAGAAGAAACTATTTTTTCCTTTGTAGAGTAATTCTTATTCTGCTGCATTTGGCTGCTTTTCTCTTTTTTTGAGAACCAAAAAGATACCACCTTTTTGTGTGTCCTAGTTTATGACCTAGTTATCTTGAAATGTTGAAACATAAAGAAGGATTTCATTTAATTTTGGCAGTTTGTAGCATCTCCTTTAAAAGGCACTGGCATAATACTTGTCTTGCTCAGAAAGACTGGATATGCTAAGGTTACAAACACTGTTTCAACAAGAAGAGTTGAAAGTGCTGTGTTGTAGTAATACTCTGAATCCTGTCAAATGTTTCTGACCTCTCAAGATAGGTTAGTTAAAAAGTGAACTTCTGTAATCCTTGTAATATTGTAAAAAAAAAAAAAAAAAAAAAAAAAACCCCAAAAAAACCCACTGTCTACAAGGGCACAAATGAAAATAAAGCAACACAATAAAGCTCATGTCTCAAATTTGTGTTACTATGTAATAGTGGTTTAATAATGCACGGGTCAGCTACATTTGATGGCTTAATTGGTTTGAAATAATTAAAGTTAAGACTGTAATTTCAACATGAGTGATATGGACAGAGTGACAGTTTAAAATAAAAGCCTTATGACACGCTTTAATATCACATAATGGATATTATTTTAAACATTACTTAACTACATCCATCAATCAAAATGAGATGACAGATTTTCTCTACAGATGTGGGGGTTTTATTTTTATAGTGTTGAAAACTGAATTGTGAGAAAATAGCTGTCAATTCTAATCCATTAAAATTTGGGCTGTATGTTATAAATGAGATTCGTTGTCTTTGAGTGATCTCTTACACCGCTTGACCCTAGATTGATTCAGCACACGGCTCTGTGAAAGGGTTTTATTGTTGCAAGAGTTGACAGGCAAAGCAAATTATGCAGTCTTTACCTGCATTGACTTCCAGCAACCTCCTCTTCTTCTGCTGTCTCTCCCGCTTTTCACGCTCTGCCTTCTCCTTTGCTGCCCGCGCTCTCCTCTGTTTCTCCTCCGTCTCCCTCTGCCTGAAGTTCTCTTTCAGTGCTTGCTGCAGGGCAGAGACAGAGAAAATGTGAGGGGAGGAGAAAAAAAAAGAGAAAACATGATGGACTGCTAAGTGGGGTTAATTACAATAGTGCTAAGCCTGTCAAAGAGGGAGGCAGCAGTCAAACCCTGATGAAATCTTTATCAGGCACCACTAAAGTCAGGTGAAGCTTCTTAGCTGCACTGTGATTCAAGTCTTCTGAGACAAAAAAAAAAAAAACGAACTTCATATCACTGAATTCAGAGACTAGATTGATGAGATTGATGCATCAATGATCAAGGAATCAAGAGAAGATGATGATTACAAGCAATTCTGTTCTTTGACTTTGAGTTGTAGCAACGTAGAATTTGATTTTGCTTTACATTTTTTCCCTATAATTTGTCTTTTTCATCACATACAGACAGCATTACCTTACTGCAGAGTGTAAAAACATTTTTGAAAGGTAAATTCTTCCAGTATTGTTTTAACATATACAGATTGAACTTTCAGCAGACATCTGGCCACTGTGGTATGCTCAAAATGAAAATACTTTATCTAGTCACGTCACAGCAGGCGAGTGTGATAGAAATGTAAACCAAACATAACACAATTCAACATTAACTGGCTGTACAACAGATACTGAGCAAAGCTTACAAGGGATTCTGTGCGGGTTGCAGTGTTAAATAAACATAAACAAAAACGGAAGTTTCTTTAAAAAAAGTGTTTATGGTTACACAAGAATAACCTGTTCATGTTAGTTTGTTATGGAATAACTGCAGCTACTTTCTTACATTGAGCAGGCATAAAAGTTAGAAAACATGTCAAAGAGTTTACAATGTTTTATTGTGACTAAAATAACAGTTTAACGTAGAGTGATGTATTTCTAATAACCTGGCTCTCCATTTATAGCTTTTTGGGGGCTGTCTATAATCTGTTTTAAAACGTTTGGTAAAGTTGTGACTGAGTCTTTGGTAACAGCAATGAATCCATCTTAAGAAGAGCACATATTATCAGTAACCAGATTGCTAACTGGAGCATCAAATCTTTAGCAAAGAGGTTTACTATTTTTTTTTTTTGTTAAGTATACACGCTTAGTGATTTCAAGCTAATTCATTTGCAAGTTTAAGTGAACAACAAACACAAATATCTATGTTGATCAACCACATGGACATAGCAATAGTTTTAGTTTGTTTGCTGTACAGTACTTCTTGTACTCCAGAATATTTCTGCTCCTAAGTATTATATTTTTCTGTCCTAAGAGAATTTTATTGGAATTTGCAGGATCAAATATTATTCGCTGGAGGCCTTTAAACATGAATAACCTATGTACAGTACAGTTCATACAAGTAAACACTGGTGGTTGTTTAAAATCAATATTTGGTCTTGAGTCTTTCAGATGTCACTAAATGTTACTGACATTTAAACATGCTGATGTAGCCAAACTTCCAAACTTATGTCATTCATTTGAATCAGTCTCTCTAGGGAGAATCCGTCTATAAGGACATCTGGTATGCATCAACTATTGTAACTGCAGGCTCTGTAGTCCCTGTTGTTAAACTCCTCCAATTTTGTCAATAGCTCAATAACGCCACAGCCGAGAGACAGACTGCTTATGATTTAATAGAGTGCTAGCACGATTGCCATCCTGATCAATAGCCAGTCACTTAAAGCAAGGGAGTCTAGGCTTTCATCAAACACCCAAGTTCTCCCCCTCAAACCCCCCTCCACTTGGGTTTTCTACACAGCTCAGCTTGATGGGCAGGTCAGTGATAGAATAGTAATATCAAACCAACATAAATGTATACACACAAAAACACATACACAGACACTACAAGAACTGTGTAGTATGGGGAAAACTACAGTGGCACACCAAAGAGGGGCAATCACTTATTGAAACCCACTGACAACATCTTATTATGTCGGCATACAAGTGACTATAGTTGGAAATTATATGGTGAACTTGAATTCAAAACATTTCAGTATATTTGATTGTTTCAAAGGTCTTGTTGATGCTCAGAGAAATTTTCAATTGAATAAATAAAGTGTATATTACTAATAATAGGGTTGTAACTGCACACAGTACTGACACAGTGGTATGGTTTCATCACTGTTAGCCTGTGCTTTAATCCTTTATTTTTTTGCATGGCTAAATTTAACTATATAAAACTACATATAAACACTACTGCAATCCTATATAGTAAATGCTCCACGTTTGCCCCTTATTGCATTAATCTTCCACTGGACAAACTTGAGATTTTGTTTTTTCTTATTTATAAAAAGTAATTGTAGTTGGTTATAACTTAGGAAAAACACACAATGGACAAAGTGTCTAAGCCCACTCAGCTTGTTTTGTTGTTTTTTCCCTGTACTGAGTTTGGGTTTGAAGGGTGAAGGTGGCTTGCTCATGCCAATATTAAGTCATAATCTTAATGTAAAACAGCAAAGTTACTGTCGACAGCAACAGGTAATTTAACATTGATTAACTTGACATTTCATCACAATCCCACACAAACCAAAACACCCACATCATTGTCGTTGACAGAATGGTTGAAGAGTTTTAGTGGTCCTCTGGACTGTTGGGAAGATAAAATCAGGCAACTAGCCATGCAGTCTGTCTTTACAAATATTTGTGAAAGATTGGGCGATTCAAAACGGTTCACTTGAATTCAACTGTGGTAAGATGCCACCACTGCAACGAGTTAATTACTTCCATCCTAGATAATCCACAATCAAGTCTAAGTGGCATTATTGCAAAGTAGAAGTGTTTAGGAAACAACATAACAATAGTGGCAGACAACGTAACAATGCAAAACAGGGATTTTGTATGAGTGCCGAAGCGCATAGTGCAAAAGATCGACATCTTTCTGCTGACTGAGTTGAGGCAGTTACAAGCTTCAGCATAAAAACTGAGTGCCTGGACCTTCATGCAATTGGTTTCAACGGCCAAGTCACTCCTCTAACATTAATGTGTAGATTGCGCCATACTTCTGTCCAAATAGTGTATTAATCACAGGTAATAATAGACAATAACTGAAGCATTCTGTTAAATCTAAAATCTGTTTTAATGTATAAAAGAAATCCAAACACTAAGGAGATGTAAACTTTGATGGAAGCGTTCTCAGACAACTTAGTTAATTGTCCAGTAGCAATCAACATCAAGTTTTGTTGTTTGTTGCAGTTAGTATAAGTAAATTGTATATTTTCATCAATTTATCTTTTTACAATAGTTATGATAAAGTGTTGCAAATACAGCGAGAAAAAAATTATGGGAAGGGTTTGGAACACATTTGACTAAACTCACCCACATAAGTAGACAATAGCAGCTAAAAACATTGATAAGTACCACTCGACAGGCTTATAGAAATTCAGGAGAAGAGAGTATTGAAGAATAAGAGAGGGTGAGATGAATACCAAATGTCTGTGAAGCACTCAGAGCTCTCTTTTTATAACTATTTTTAAATGAAACCAACTACTTGACAAAATGAACTTTGATTTGATGGAATGACTGTGAGTTGCTTATAGCAACCAACAATTCACAAATGACTATATTCTTAATGGGCATCTGGTAAATTAAGGACAGAAAGAATGAGGAAAAAGAAAAGAGAAGAACAAGATTACCAATGTGCAGCATATTTTTAGTAAGGAACAATTAAATGATCCCAGGTTACAAGCTATGACTGATGCCTAATGTAAATTTCATCAAAACTCTTCCATGAAAAGGGCAATTTCACTTACTAAAACAAAGTAAATATACTTGTGCTAAAGCAATCAAACAGAGTTGCTGCTGCTCAGAATCTGAATAGCCCTATACTTACAGTCTAACAGATGGGACTATTTTTCTTTGAACATATATGCATTTGATATATAAATTACACATTAAAACTAACTTCACAAATACAACAAATTTTTAAATTAATTAATTAATATATATGTGTGTGTGTGTGTGTGTGTGTGTGTGTGTGTGTGTGTGTGTGTGTGTGTGTGTGTGTGTGTGTGTGTGTGTATAGAACTACAGACATAAATGGCAACTGAATAATGATAAGTGCAAATACCAGTACAGACTTTTTTCCCCCCTTTAAATAATAGTCTACATCCATGGTTGTGCCTTGATGTATAATTGTACTTTGGTACAGTGGGGCTCTGAATGAAACAATAAATGTTGGGTGATCCATGTTATCATATTATGATGTTTAGAGGGATATTTTAAACATGCACAGTTTGGTTTCTTTTATGTGTTAACTGGCTAACCTTTGCCAATTATTAAAAGGCACAAACTACAGCTGAGGATGATGGGAGACATTCATTTTTTAAGGAATGTACAAAAGTACAAATACTCTTTTTTTGCCCCTGTTCATTATGAAAAGTGGCAGGGGATTACAATGACATGATTATGCAGATCCACTGAGGAAGGATGTAGAAGCGTAAAAAAACCTCTTATTTAAATCGAGATCTTTCAAAGCTACCAACCATTCAAGAAAACAATGATGAGTCTGTAACAGGTCAATACTATAAGTGGGTCTGTTATATATATATATATAAAAAAAAAAAAAGATGGCTTTTAAACTTCACAAACAAAACAGAAATGAGCAGCTAAAGATTATTACAGCAAAAACACCCTTATTAAAACAAAAATTGTTATGATTACAGCCAGCATGAAGAAGCTATGCTGTCTTACTAAATCGCAGAGACAATTAGGAAAATAAGAATTAAAATGTCAGTGGGGACATCAGCTGAATGGAATAAAATGTTAACTTCAAGCACAAGTAAGACAATTTTTATTTGTTTTTAAATGTAAAATTAAAAATTATCTTCGTGCTGAAATGTAACATTGTAATATGAACTGAGGTAACACAGACTTTCAGAGATCTTTTGATTGAAAAAAATATTATATATGTTACTGTAATAGCGAGAGACCTAGTGATGTAGAGGAATAAAGAGAGGGAGAACCAGCTCTGTAAAATTGTCTACTGCTCTCCTTCATCACTGCAGGTCTGCTTCGCCCTCCTTCTCTCCTGGATGTCCGCCATTAGACACGCTCAATTGGATTCCTGTCAGATGTGCGGCCTCGCCCTGTGTCTCCTTCTTACGGGTGACTGGGCATGCTGCATGTGTGTGCACAATTGTGTGTGCACATCTTTGTGTGTGAAATAACTAAGCAGCTTTTCCTATTAAAAAAAAAAAAAAGCCAAAGCAGAATGACATATGCGCACAAACAAACATACACACACATTCTGCCAACAAGATACACACAGTTCAAGGCTCAGTTTGCCCCAGGCAGTGGTCTAGAGACAGCACGCACCTATTAGCATGGGCCTCGGCACGGCAGGGTAAATGCTGACACAGATCTGACCGAGAGGTTACAATGCTTAGATTTACTGTATGCCTACGTTCGTTGACCTAGCCTTGGCTTTTCCTAAGATGTGTCTCCGTGATGTGACCATTTCAACGAATTGCTGAGAGTGTAAGCTGCTAACGCCCTGACCTATCGCAGGGGAATAAATAGCTATCTTGGGAGTTTTGACCATATAATGCTAGCCTTTATAACACTTGGCTTCTTCACCTTTCACTGGCAGCATCATTAACTGTTATGTTTGGTAAGAACATAAAAGCTACTGCAAAACTCAAAACTGAACCATAGGCTTCAAATAAAAGGGATTTCAGCAACAGTTTAGCTTTAAGAACACAATGTTAAAATCTGTTTTTATTACTAGGCAATAGTAATGCACAGAATACAGAATAGATCGACATCATTTAGCCTCAGTTCTGGCAACTCTAGTTATTTAAATGCGCCATGGATAACAGCACACGTTAGTCCTGCATCAATAAAAATAAACAGGGTACCTAGGAAAAAATTTGGGCTCTCTAAAGGGCCAAAGAGTCTTTCACATACACTGCAACATTGGCACCCTTGTGCTCTGACACCCATTCTCTTTTATAGCAAAGGTGCCGGTCGGGCAGCAGTCACACACCCCGTCGCTATAGAAATGCAAAATGACAAGTGGGTGAAAAAAAATGACAGTACAAGCCAAGCTCAATAGCCAGAGCAACATAAATTTTGTGCTGTTCACATATCCTACAGTAATTGCATCATATGTGCAGGGATATATTATTATTTCAGTTTCTGTTGCTACACATCTTGACGTACCTTCCTTCCAAAGAATGATCCATAAGAAAGCAGCTGCATTTGTACTGCAGCTGAAGCTTCATTAAAGTTTCTGTCAATTCTGATCTAGGAAGGATACTGATAAAACCCCACGGCCACTCTGCCTGAAGAGTGCATAAATGGAAAATAACAACAACAAAAAAAGTAGCAGGCTACAAGAAAAAACGAAAGCATAAGTAATCACTATGCAGGGAGGGAGGGGGGAAAAAAGCAAAAAGGCATGAAATCCATTTGTGTGTGTGGTAGATGTTAAGTTAGAGGTAGGGCAATAACTTTAGTAGGCTAATTAGCTACTATTATCTGTCGCGCCCAGTGGCTTGTGCCACTAATCCTGCTGATTAAACACAGTGGGTCTCTGCAGCTCCAGAGCTCACGGTAGCACCAGACTGATAAGGGCACAGAGCTCAGGGATGACATAAATGTCCAGGTGGGACTGGACTACACAGGACTGGCACTGTTCTGCTTTGTATTTTACCACAGGACACAGAATGAAGTAGAAGTTCTGTAATAAAACAGGCAGTGAATAAAAAGATAAATAATAACCCCTATTTTCAAGGTCTTTTCCCCCTCTCAAACCTGAAATAAAACTCTAGCAAATCTTTCACTTATTTTGTGGTTTGCCTTTTTGCTTGTATTTTTCATGGATGTTGGGCAACTAATGAGTGCAACATCATAAGTAGCTTTATGGTTAGAGCTATTTTTTATCTATCACAGTTTTAGCATTAGCAATTCTGTCATTTCTTAAAATATGTTAACAAGAGGCAAAATGAAAATGCACCCATAAATGAAACACTCTTAAATAGCATTAAAACACCAGCTGATATGAAGTAGCACTGCAGTATTTCTCTTAATGTAACATTGTACTAAATGGTAAATAAATCCATTCAAAAAAAAAAAAAAAAAAAAAGCACATCTTAATATGAGACAGGCTGAGTCATTCATTTCTCATTAAGACATATAAGTTCCTGTAACACAAATATTGTGCTAATCCCTGTGTGGCTTTAATAGCAGGACAGGTTTAATGAAAAGTCAAAACATTATTCAATATGCAAATGTCTCCAACTCAAGATATTAAAAAAATAAATATAAAATGAAGGATTGCACCATGTACTCACAGTGAACATTGAACGGAAGTTGCTGAGATCAGTGAACAGCTCCTCCACAGAAGTCTTCTTAGGATCAATAGCAAAGTACTCCAGCAGGTTCTGATACAGCGTCTCCATGTTGCCGTGCATGATCACCAGCTTGTCATACTGCTCCCGTGCAACTTTGCTGAAGCTGTGAGGGTTGTGGTCAAGGTCATTGTTACATTTCACAACAAGTATCCATTAAAGGCTGATGAGAGCATCTCCAACTTGACAACAAAAGTGAGAGCCATTCCCTCTTGTTTTTGCAAAGAAATTAAGTTGGAAATAAAATGCCGATAAACCAACGTTTGCATTAAGAGCTCTCAGTCAGGTCAAAGTGTGTGCATTTTACACTACTCCATTTTTGCTGCACTTAAAGTTCATTGTACTTTAACGTTAACCCTGCCCACCAGTTTTTTCAAAGCCTAACTAATGAGAATATTGCTTACTGAAAAAGTTTCCAAGTTAGTGTAAACACAGTTAAATAGATGTGTTTGCATTTAACTCTGCTCTTGACTCTGGCTCACTTCCAAATGCTGCAGCAAGCACAGTATTACTCTTCTTAGGATTTTTAAGGCAACAAGTCTTTGCACTCTAAAATGCTTGAAGAGTGCAAGAGTTGGGCTTTACACAAAATGGTTATGTCTTCAACAGTCTGACCTAGCAAATACTGCAAATACAAGTCTGACTTGACTTTAAGATGAAAGAGCAATACAAGGCCCTCCTATCTGAAGCGCAGGACAGCTTTGCTACGTTCGTGTGGATGAGGACAAATGGGTAATGGTTGTGTCAACATGTGCTGGAGAGGTGGTGGAGGGGAGGGGAGGGGGGAAGAGTCAAAGTACTAAAACGCATCAAGCCCACCAGCAGGGCATACAGTGCTGTCACCACACACACACACAAACTCACTATTCACTCAATGCAAAAATTTAGTAACCGTGAATTGGCAGTTCAAAATATATTTATGCTACAGTTTTATTCCCTTTCCATATTCCATAAATCATAATCCTCGCTGTCTATTATCGTACATGATGACCTTGTCAAGTGAAATTCAAATCTTTTGTTGTATGACAAAATAGAATCTGAGATTAAAAAATGATTTAATCTGTTTTAAACTGTATGAATAATTTCTTCTTATGTCCTTAGACATCTGTCCTGCTAATGACTATAACACTGTTGTCTCAGAAGCAAGTGTGCCATGTGTGTGTGGTATTGCACAAGTGTGTGGACAGCCTCTCTGGCTCCTATTGTGCCCCTTCATTATAGCTCAATTGATGGACCTATTTGAGGTTTGGCCTCAGTTGAATCTGGCTGGGGATGGGACTACCTATTCACAGCTGGGTAAATGCTGTTCAATAGGCACTCCTCCCAGATTGACTTGTCAGTAATATCTTTCCAAGCCAGGGGCTGGGGGAAAGAGGCATGAGGAAAGTCTGAGCAACTGACGGAAAGCAAGAGAAAAAGAAAAAGAAAAATAGCTGAGAGCTGTGGTTGATAAGTATCGTGGGGTGTGAAATATCTGTTCCCACTCTCCTGACTTCTTCCCTATTCCAGAGAAAGCAATGGTCCACTGCAGCTCATTCTCAAAAGCACCCATCTCTCCCATCCCATCACTTTTCATTCTGCCTGTCTTCATTTGATCATTCTCCTTCTGTTTCTCTCATTTTCTAATCTACCACCTCTACAAGCTTAGCTCACATTTAGAAGTGTAACACTAGACCAATCACACAGTAAATGTAAACTCAAGTGGCACATGAAGTGAAAATGGGATTTTCAATGTCACCAATGTGACACCCTGAGATTCTCGTGTTTAGCTGGTTACCGCAGAATTTGCTGATCTGCAGTGCTAACATGACTGGTTCATTTTTCAAAAGGCTTAGCAATAAAACTTTTTAAATAATAAATAAATATAAATATTTGCTTGTCAAAAGTACTTTTAGAAATGTTATCTCCTGTATGCCTGCAAATCTACTGTAATCAGTTTTGCTTAATTTGAAATACAAGTCTTCTTAACATAAGCAGTTAAGGGATGCAGGACGGAGGGAAGTGTAAATGTAATTAAAAAGCTTCATTATAAAATTGCTTACTAATGTTGGTTAAAAACCTTAAGCCAAATTACTAAAGCACTTGGTTTCTGAATAAGAAGGAAAATAAGTGTGGACGTGCCTCATCACCTACATCATCTACAATACATAATATCAAAAGATTCACTAGATTCTAAGAATCTGGAGAAATTTCTCTACAAAAGGGACAAGGTAGAAAAGCAATACTGGATTCCTGTGATCTTTGGGCCCTCTGTCAGCACTGCATTAAAAACAAGCACGATTCTGTCAAATTAGTGCAGCTCAGGAACACTTTCAGAAATCAGTCTGTGAACATCATTCATTGTGCCATCCAAAAGTTCAGTAAAAGTTCTAACATCCAAAGAAGCAGCCACAGTCTTCTCTGGGGCAAAACTCATAAAATGGACTGAGGAAAAGTGGGAAACTGTTCTGTGGTCAGACAAATTGGAATTTGAAAGTTTAGTAAACATGTATACTCTGGACTAGAGAGGAGAGGGATCATCCCACTTGTTATCAGCTCATTCCAAAAGTCTGATGGTATGGAAGTGCATTAGTCCCTATGGAAATTGCTGCTTGGAGATCTAGAAAGGTGCCATCATGGCTGAGAGGAAGGCCTTACATACAGCGTAGCATAAAAAATTTAAATTGGAGTTCTATTTTGGATTTTGTTAGTCACAATGTGGCAGTAACTTTAACGACCAGTCAATATTTCACCTTGCAATGCTCAGAGTTCATTTCCAAGCAGTAGCTAATGTTTGTTACTCTCACATGATAATGTATAAAAAATAAAAAATTGTGTAACATTCATCTAGTTAACATTTTTGGTTTACAGTGGTCCCTCGTTTATCACAGGAGTTAGGTTCTAAAAATAACCCGCGACACGTGAAATCCGTGAAGTAGCCAGCTTAATTTTTTACAATTATTATAGATGTTTTAAGGCCATAAAACCCTCCTCACTACACACTTTATACACTTTTCTCAGACAGGCATGAACATTTTCACACTTTTCTCTCTTGTTTAAACTCTCTCAAAGTTCAAACCTTCATAGAAAAATAAGTCCAGTATTATAGAATGAAACCAAAGATCAAACCCTGTTTCCAGGTACAGAACATGGGAATAGAGCAGCTGCGAGAGAATTCAACATTAATGAATCAATGGTACGGAAGTGGAGGAAGCAAGAAGAATGAGTTGAATAAAGTTTGACTTATCTGACTGTTTTGTTTTGCTTATTGCGCCTTATAATCTGGTGCGCCTTATGGTCAGAAAAATACAGTAACTTCTACCTTCCATGTCCAGAAGTCCAACTTTCTGTGCGATGGTTAGCATCTTCCTCTGCCTTTTGGTTGGTACCACAAGTGCCTTTGGTGGTGCGAAAAGTTTTGTTGACATTGTTGTGTTTGTTGGGGAAAAACTTAAAAACTTACTTTAGAGTCACACTGCTAGTGATCAAAGATTTATGTAAATTTGACAAGCTTGATGCAGTCTGTACTGTACAGGAGACACGGCATGGAAGACATTGACTGACAATGGTCTACATTCGATCAGGATGCAGAACTCAATGAGCTGTCAAAAAAACCAAACAAAAAACAGCATGCAAAATTGCACACAAAAAATCTGCGAAACAGCGAGGCTGCGAAAGGTGAACTGTGTTATAGCGAGGGACCACTGTACTGTGCGTCTAGGGTCTTATTTTGACACCAGACGCCTCATCAATAACCTGTGTTATTCGTCTACATTACACTTTACCTCCAGTTTTTCCATTTTTACCAAAAGAGAGTTCAGAGTTTTCATAGTTTTTAATCAGTGCTAAGACATCAGGAATTGAAAAGCAAAGTAGAAAAAACAGAGCTGTCAGATCCATTCTCAGTGAACCTTACTGTGTTGCACTCAAGTTCTTTGCTAACTACTACAGCACAAGCCATCAGTGCCCCAACCCCTAGGCTATTGATCAAAACTACATGAAGGAGGCTGGGTGCAAGGTGTATTATTGAACACATACTTACTCACCTGGCCTGAGACATACCTGTCAACCTGATCCTCTAGAACTACCTCAGAAGACAATGAATCATTTACACTGCTGTCAAACAAAATGTAGACCGATGTCAGCAATGGACTTCAATTTCCCACGTGGGCAGACAAATGGTAAAAAGAAATTACACATTTGTGGCTTTTGAAAACAAAAGACAGAAAGTCAAACGCAACATAATTCACATTCTTTAGCTTCTCTCTTGATTTTGAAGATAGCCTCAGTCTTAAGTACACTTCAAAAGCAGCTAAGAGGGGTACTGGTACAAAACTTGACTGCAGAATGGGATGCCACTCATCACTTGTGCACATCACTGGAAACCAAGAGAGGATGGGTGGGAGGACTGTATATTCTTCTCTCCCTTTCTACTTAAAAGCATATTATTACCTTTTTTTTTCCTCCTCCTTTTGGCTGAGAGGATCATTTGCCTCCATTTCACCCCATTCCTTGCATCTTGTGTGATCTCAAAAGTATATAAATACTTGTAGTATAAAGAACAAATTTACTCCATGACCAAAGGTTTTTGGCTTATGGTCTTCATCATGGGTCACCATAAAACATATCACAGACCTTTTAAATAGGATAGCTATATATCCAGTGAAGGGAAATCTTAACATTTATCTTATTAAGACATTTGGGACAATTCTGTGCATCCAACTTTGTGGGAGCAGTTTGGAAAAGGCCCTTTTATTTTCCAGGGTGACTATGCCACGATGCACAAGTAAGGTTTATAAAGTCAGATGTGGTCAGATGAGTTTCAACATCCGCCTCTCACCTTACCAGTGCTATTCTGAATAACCAGGCAATGACTTCCATAGAAAGCCTTCCCAGAAAGTGTGGGTCAAATTTATATGAATTTAGACTGCAAACTAGATGCATATACAGTCATAATAACTGCTGTACGTATAATATGTAAATAGCCTAATACCTCTGTCCGTATAGTGTCCACATCTGCCATTTCACTTTAAAGCACGCGATGCCTCATTTACAGATGTACATAGAAGCAATAAATAAAGTTATTTATACTACAAAAGACTTGTCCACATCTTTGTACTCACTGAAAGTAGGTGAAGTTGAGCCAAAAATTTTTTTAACCACGTTTCACACAGGTCATATCATTTAATAAGACACACCACATGTTAAATATCTGAGAAGTCTTTACCATTTTTCCTGATGTTAGGTTTAACTTGTTAATTAAACCTGAAACCTGCTCCATAACCAGCCTACACAGCACCACTGTGACTTACTGTAAAGATATAAAATTCACATTCAGTGATATTCTTCTGTCTTTGTGAAGAGTTCATTACTGTAACTCACTGCATGATGGCCCACAGAGATGAGCCTATGCATACACGTGTAAAGGATATAGCCATTTTGGTAAGAAACATGTCGTTGGGGTCATCGGAGGAGGAGAAAGTCTCCAGGTCTCTCTCCAGCTGCAGCAGCTGCCTCTCCATCTGCCTGAGGCTCTTTTCCAGATTCTCTGCAGACACTGACACACACCCACATATTTTCAGACGCGCATACATACACTCATAAAAGCACATGTGAGGACAACTCAATTAAAGGTACAATCAAATGCATTATTATTTTCAAGCACTGGAAGAATCAGAAAAACAACGCACAATAACAAAACAACAGGGAAAATGAAAGAGAAGCCAGCTCGATCGCAAAGCAGACTTATTATGGGTTCACACTGTGCCCAAAACACTGTGGGAATAAACAATGACAAAATATAAGCATCAAGTGAAAGTATGTTTAATACATAACTGCTCGTTATTCTGTTTTCCTCACGATCGTGTGCTTGCGGTAAACAACCTAACATTAAAATACAATACCCTCGCCGTCACACAAACTGTAGTGAAAGCAAATGACTGCTATGTTAATACTCGGTGTTGTGATACTTGATGTTGAAATACTCAATCAGCCATCATCGTGCAGTCAGTATTACGGAGAAGTCGCATCAAGAGTCCAAATATGGAATCGTATTTCCCAAAGTTTTGTCCTTCAACATTTCAGGAAACTAAACACTGAATCCAGTTATTTTCAAATCATTTTAACTTTACACAGAATTAGAATTAGTTAGTTAGTAAAGCAGGCCACGGGGCGACCGTGGCTCATAGAGATAACGCAGTCTTATCTCTTTGCACTGTTCACAATTAAATACACGATTTAAATTTTCAAAACATTGTGTCACCAGCATTTTTGAACACAAGGCTTTACATTTACTCGGTAAGTGTGACTTCTGTGCATTACATAGCAACAGATACAGCAGTACTGCACACCCTGAATGCATGAAGGTGTGGCTGATTGAGTTAATATCTTTCTATTCTATTAATCCTTGGACTTTAGTCTTATCAACAGGTGCATGGATCATGCAGGTTGGAAAGCAGTGGAACGTGAAGCCTAACTTTCTGCTAAGTTGGTCATGGCTGACACTTTAAGCTAGTGACTGAATATAGCATATGGCTTAAATTACCCCGATTAGACCCCACTTGACAAAAAGGCATAAGCTGCTTAATTTTAAGTAGTTTCAAATTTCCCTTGATCCTAATACATGCTTTATGAAAAGAAAAAAAAGAGAAAGACTTCAATGTAGTTAAGCTTTCCTCTGACTTTAGAGCATAAACCCATTTCCTGATGGGAACCTACCATCTTGGATTCACACACATGTTCTCTCAGACATCTTGACTCCTAATATTCTACAAAGTTTGCATTACTGAAGTTGTGCTTTTCATTTGAAGTTTAACAGAGTGTATGTGTGAACATGTGAATGTCCACACTCGTGAAATGTACAAATTACCAGCTTATGCTTTCAGCGTGCTGAGAGGAAAAGGCAGGTGGCACTTTTCAACCTGTTACTTATAATTGAGAAAGAAGACTGAGTGCACTTCAGTAACACCGCAGCTAAAGAGTACTTTTTACTCGTCGCGTGTTTTAGATTGTCCTGAATGCATTTTCACTTTATCGATTTTTGGATTTTAATTTTCTTTCCTCCTCCTTTTATCTCTTACTTGTATGCCTGCAATGATACCTGCGGTCAGTCAAAAGCTTTAAAGGAGCAGACATTTAAAACTCTTGCTTCAAAAGTAGATTGTGACTAATAATATCTCCATCAGAGCCGCCTTCACAAAGCAACTGCTCTGCAATTCTTTTAAAGAAATCATCCTGTTTTTATGGACAGTAAAAAAGGCAGAAGGCTCTTTAAGTATGAATTAATGTATCTTTGAGGAGAACTGTAGCAATGTGGAGGAAAAATATTCCTATCTCTGACTTCTGGAAGAGTTAAAATGGTTATTAGGAAGTGACACCTTATGGGACACTAATGATTATTATTTTTTTAAATCCTGAAACAACTCTCCTATGCATAAATCATAGGCCAATTGCTGTGATTACTATAGAAAAGGAGCTACTTTGTTAATTCATTTTCAATCCTGTACCTACTACTCAGATACTAATCAACATTAAAACTTACTATCAGATTAGATTCTCATTTTCAACAGTACTGATACTAACAGTGCTGTCTTGGCCCTCACACAGCATCCTGCACACAGATGGGCACATGGCACCTGCCAATACTTTTTTTGAAAACTTGAAGACTCCCCCTTCAACGACATTAAAGTGTTCAATAGTTATTATAAATGGTAATCTAGTGGCTAGCACACACATTGACTGTTTAACTTTTAGCAGCTACCAAGTAGCCACATTAGCTGTCTGTTAGGTTATTATTAAGTTAGCAGGTGGTGGCTAAAGCTAGTAATAGAATTATGGTTAATGTTGGAATTTCTGCAGCAAGCATCAGTGCTGCTGGTCTTTGAAATGAATTTAACGTGTTATTTTCACAGGATCATACAATCAAAGCACTACCTCAGAGAACACAAAAATATTAAGTCACATGGCAGCAACTTAATGCATTTAGAGATGTAGACATGGCCACCACATCAGAATGGGGAAGAAAGGTGATTAAAGTGGTTTTGAATGTGGCACGGTTAGTCAGGTTGGTGTCAAAAACTGCTGATCTGCTGGGATTTTAAGACACAACCATCTCTCAGGTTTACAAAAAATGGTTGGAATAAACAAAATATCCAGTAATTCTCTCAGTGAAATAGCCTCAGTAATGCAAGAGGTCAAAGGAAAGTGCCACAACTGTTTCAAGCTAACAAGAACTCAAATAATCACTTGTTACAACCAACACTCAGGCAACACTCAGTAGGGTCAGAATTAGACATCCACAACATGAAAGCACAGATCTATCCTGCCTTTATCAACGGTTCAGGTTGCTCTTGGCACATTTTCTTGGCCTCCATATTCACCAGATCTTAATCCAGTAGAGCACCTTTGGGATGTGATGAACAGGAGATTCTCATCAAGGATGTGCAGCCAACAAACTGAAGCAACTGTGTGATGGTGGAATGTCAACATGGACCTTGTTTAATCTATGTTATGAAGAACTAAGACAGTTCTGATCACTCCAACCCAGTTTTTCTAAGGTGTACCTAATAAAGTTTTCAGTGAGTGCAGATACAGAATTAGTTATGTAGAAAGTTTTACTGATAATAATTGAACCATAATAATTGAAACAAAATAAAAATAGACAGTTGCCCCTAGATGGTGCTGCGTCCGAGCTCTTTTACAGAAATTCTGGCTGGCTCTGTCAGTGTATTAACTAATGAGAAATCTAAAAATGATCCATACACCCAGTATGATTAGTGTGGCTACATATAAAAAAAAGTGAATAAACAATTATAATCTGACTCTAAATCCTTTTCTCCTGAAAGCTCAGTGCATTACCAGGCAACCAAAATCGCCTGAAGAAGGTGTGGGCAGCATTCAGACGAGGAAAGAGGCCAGACAGGCAGTCTGTTAATAGAAATGATTAAAGCCCTGTGATGATGCGGTAACTGAGAAAGGAGCAAGGGAGGGCAAGACAAAAGCAAAACAAAAAAGGAATCTCATCTTTTCTTAGCTTTGCAATCTGCAGGCTTTTGTGAAGAAGCAACCTCACACAAAAGGGTATATGCATGAAAACCTAGGAACTTTATATTATTTATCCTACGAGAGAAACAGAATCTAACACATAATTAGATCCATATACTTTGGACACTGGGTACTTTGGATAATACAAACAGGAGACACTTACTTAATGCTGCTATCCAACAATAGAAATACTAAATAGAACCAACATGTCTCAGTGAAGGTGCTCTGCACGGGGCAAAAAGCAAGGAGAAGAACTAAGAACTATGATGGATCTCTACACAGTACGTGCAAATAAGGCCTTGCATATGTCACCACAGGTCATCTGCCTTAATGCAACAATAGAGTGTCATCACTCCAGCCACAGAGTACTCAAGATGAGGCAGACTATATGTGAATCAGGGATACAGTATGCTTCAGGAGAAAACTGGCTTTTATCGGATCCTTCACTTTAAAGAAAACACACAGAAATGTGTTTCAAAACAGAAGAGGCTTACGTCAGCCGTATACAACTCAAGACTTAGGAAATGACAGTAGGAAATGTTTCTTTTCTCTCACTGACCACTTTGCACTTGATTTCTTATTCTGTGCATTTATGTGTGAGTGATTTTTATGAGCAGTGGTGCCTGAATGTCTCTTTGGTGCAGAGGAGTCGGAGACAGATCTAAGATATTTTGGAAGAAGAACAATTGAAATATTTGTGGAGGTCAAAATCCACTGACATCCTTTTATTAGTCTGCTAACCTGCTATGCCATAAATGAGAAAGAGTAGAGCATGCAAGCCACAAACAGCCCCAGCGCACACACAGTCACTGTATAAGCACCTTTGATATAATGGATTCTAAGAGAGAGAGAAAAAAATTGACGCAAAAGCCTGATGTTTTGGTGAATCTGAAAATGTACAATCTACAGAACCACTTTAAAACAGTGCAGGACTAACATTAAAATGCACTGTAGAGCCCTCATTTTAAGTACTTTCAACCTGAGGCTCATTGTTTAGACTGCATGAAACAAAACTAGAAAACAAAGCTTGAACAGTATTTTTGGAGAGCCATCTCAGTGTAGCTGAATCGTTGCGTTACTGATTAAAGATTCCCCAGGGCCATAACCAGAACAGCTTTTCCATTTTCACTACACATACATCCATAGTTCTACTAATGCAGACATGCTTTTTAGCAGTACGTAGTAGTAAACAGCATTTATGTTGCTGACAGGCGGTTTTTGAAGCTGCAAGCTGAAGTAGAGTGGTTGAGCACATTAACATGTCTCCGTATTTGTCTGCTTTCAACTTCAAACTCAGCACCGAGTATCACTCAACAAGCCGCCCTAACTGCTCAAATCGGCTGCTGTCTATTATAAGTGTGTGTCTGTTTGCGGGTGTGACAGGCAAAAGAAGTTAAAACAAAAAGAGCTTGCAAGCAAAACCCAAAGACCAAGAACCAGACCGAGCAACAATCGGGGACCGATAGACGAATATTGACAGGCAGTTAAAGAGATACATGCAAACTGATAGAGTGAAGCAGCAGGGACTGAGTGCATCTCAATATCAGGGGGAGAAATGATTATAGGTCTAAAAAGAAGAGAATTGGCAAAAATGAGAAGACAGAAAGAAAGGATCCCTGAACTGAAGTACAGGACTGGCAGAGTGGGAAACAAGGGTTGTGTTACAGTCTAAAGACAGCACCATTTACAAAGGAAGAACATATCATTACTGCTACCTCTGCTCAACCTTGTTTTCATGCTCAAGTAAGCTCTTTGGCTAGTGTATATGAATGCAATGCAGCCTTTTAGTCTGAGTACATGCCCATCAAGTAGTTGTCAGACCCGATGAAAAGGAAGCCACTCACCAGCACGGCTTAGAGACAGGATCTGTGTGTCTGGATATAATATGTGAAGAGATTAGACGGTGCATGCATCTCCTAAGCTTATAGAATCATAAAGAAAGACAGAAGCACAGAAAGCAGTCCATATCTATATAGATGCAAATAAACTCAGCTTGAGGCCAGTGAAGTAAAGAGGTAGAGAAAACCTGCAGAGAGATCCAAGGACTGTGCTCTCCCTTGATCTCGCCATTGTACTTCTGCATCGTGGCCAAAGCCTTCTGGACACACAGCACAGTTGGGAGAAATAACAACACTACTGTCGAGTGTTTTATCTACAGATTATCAAAGCGCCAAAACAAGGGGGGAAAAAATTGAAATCTTTATGATGAGCGGAGTCCAAACAAACAAACCCAAAAAAGAAAAAGAAAAAAAAAAAAGAGTCACACATTTCATTTCATCCTCCTATGTTTTCTCCTCCTCACACCTTCCTACACTCCCTCCTGCTGAGAATGGAGCAGTGGGTAAAATCTTCTTTAGAGCAGGAGGAAACACGCTGTGACAGTGCAACCTCACACACACACAAGCCGTACATTGGCAGCGGCTAACTGCTTCTTCCTGTGAATTGCCTGTGGCAATATGAACAAAGGACATGCCTGAGTTTCCTCCGACCACTGAGTCTGTCCCTGCTTGGCTGTGACCTTTACAACACTATACAGACGCTGGCCACTCAAAGCACTTCTTCTGTACTTGTGTGTACCCATGTTTGCATGCACACCTGTGCAATACAGCCAATTTCTGTTCAAAGCAACACAGAGACTTAAAAATGTTTTTAATCCCAGTCACAGACATGACCTAAAACATAAGCCATCAAACCTGAAGATATGCCACAGAAGAAGATTAATGTTTGTATCAAACAGCGGTGCACATGAGATGACTGTGGCACAGATCAAACATGAAAATGATAAAATACAACGTATGTTTACAGAATCAACAAACATCCAATCCCCTGAGAGAGCAACAGAAGCAGAAAGCTAAGAGTAAAACTCAAAGTAAAACAAAGGAATGCATACGAATGTTCCACTTCTTTCTAGGTAACACTGTATAGGTAGCCCTTCTGATGCCAAGCTTTCATTGCTTATGATCATATATTATTAAAAAACAAAAAACAAACAGGACAATATCAAACTAAATAATACTAATCTAATGTCTTTTTATATTAGTGAAATATCATTTAAGATAAACAACAGACATGTATCACACATTATAATCACAATGTCACCTAACAAAATCAACAGGCAAAAGCCTAAGACAATAGCTGTGCAGTAGTCCTGTATTCATTTGCTTAGATAACGATGACTCGGTGAGGAATCAGTATGTGTCAGTATGTCGTTCTTATTTTTCTTTTCTCTCAGTGGGCATCCTCCTTCTGGCTAACAAGCCACAAAAACAACACTGCACATGTGCAAACATCTTATTGAGAGGTACTGCCGCTTGTTGTCACTCACTGAACGGAGAAGACCAGGAGAGAGGGGTTTCATGGATTCATGCATTTCTGTCTATAGGTGTTTCTGGTGTTTGTTTTTTGGAAAATAAAGTCACTAAAGGGGTATGAAAAATGATCTAGAGGGGAAAGTCTAAGTTAATCATGGCAAGAACCAATGCATGATAATAACTGCTGCGAGTGAGCGAGGGACATCGGGCAGGTAAGGTGAGATGGTAAATTCCACATTAGCAAGACAAAAGGTGAAAACATAAGCCCATATCACATTATCTAATGAGGTTGAGCGCTCCTATCATTTACTATCATCCAGATCATCACTATTATATCAAGTGCTTAATTGCCACAATCACATATCAGGCATTTTCTAAATAGATTCTTCAGTCTTCACATTTAAGCATGCTTAGATGCATGGACAGATTATGCCATCATTACCCTTTTCTTCTTTTACTTTAACTGCAGAAAAGAAAATATCAAAAAAGTTAATAGTTTGTATGCCCATTGCTTCCTCGTAGTAACTCTTATCTTAGATGACCAATTAAGACCAGTTGCCAAATCTCTGCTGTTAAACATCACTAGAAATATCTCAGCTAGGAAGTAGATGAAACTCAAACCATGCAACCATGGGAGAGCTAAAAACCTTGGGTTGACAGCAGGGGACCAAAATAACAGCAGCACTGTGATATCACCTCAGAGAAAGTGGAAGGTAGAGAGTGTTAAAATTATCAAGTAGCAGCTGACTCTTACATGCTGGTAAACAGGTGAAAAATGGCTTCTGTACTGTATAAAAAAAAAGTGCTTTTAGAGACTTAGAAAATATATCACAAGTGTCCAATAACAGTTTTATTATGTACAGTTGAGAAGTTTTTGCATCTTGGTGTTTAAGAATATTACCTCTGCTTGCTCGATCCACATGCTCTAGGTCGTCAAGAAACTTGACCACGTCTGGAAATTCGTCCTCACATACTTGTGCCAGGAAGTGAAGTAAGGTTGTCTTCTGATCTGCTGACTTGGTGTCCTTTAGCTGTAAAACATGGACACATAAAATATGCATTTATGTGGCTTTTTTAATAATAAGTAAATAATACAACAAATTTAATAATAAAATAAATTGAAAAATAAAACGTATACACAGGGCAAAAAAAATGCTCTAACAGGGGAAAAGTGACTCTGCATGTTGCTCAGAGTTTGTGTTATTGAAAATGTCACAGGTTAGGTCTAACCCTGTTAAGCACACACACTGTTCACTTGCTAAATAAATGTGTTTGCATGCTTGAATCTGATGAATCTGTCTTACTTTAAGTCAGAAATTATGTCATGTTTCTCTAACACACCATATATACCTGCCATATTAAAGGTTCCATAATTTAAAGGTTAGGATATTCATCATTTTTTAGAGTATAAAGCAGGTCTAAAACACTCACTTTATGGAGAAGTGCGCACAACCCATATTCAACATTTAAATCACCCTCAGTAATGTAAACAGCATGATTTATCCAGCACAAGCACAGTTAGAAATATATCTAAGTACATCCATCTATAACAACATAAAATTGAAAAAATACATTAAAAAAATAAATAAACAAGTGGTAAGACAACTGCATGCAATCATCTCTTCCTCTTGGATCTAATTCTGGTTCAAAAATGCGGTCAACGCCGGGGTTTTGTTAGCAGCCCTTAGAAGGCTACATCTATACGAGGTAGGATCAAAAAGTTTTTCCAAGTCTGCACATAAATACAAAAGCCTTAGCCAATTTAAATTTAAATTCTCTCTCTTTCAAGGTCATTTGATTCTGAAATGCAGCGCTGCCGATGCTCCTGTTACATCTGAATTGCTCCTGGAAATCTTGTGCATGTCTAGACTGAAGATCATCACAGGTGACAAGAGTTGCGCACCTCACCGCAGCGCATTTAAAACACAATCATCACTCACTGCGCACCCCACTTTGTCCTGATGTCAGCTTACAGATGAAACACGTTCGTCTTAATAGTTAATACGTGTTAGGAAGTATGCGTGCCGCTATGCTGTGTGCTTTCACATTTTATTTAGACCAGGCAACGTATGCATGTTTAGGATTCAGAGTTGAGCGCACTGCTGCTTTGTAACACATTTTCAGTTTTGACACAACAGAAGCACACGCACTGCGAATACACAAATGCAGGTTGTTAGAAAGGGGCTTTCAGGGAGCGATCAAATCTTTGCAAGAGTGCCGAAAGGCGGTGCGCCCCTTCACAAGGGCCCGACCCTTAATTAAAAGGTACATCAGACAAATTTAAACCAGATGCAATTTTTACTTTTGATGGGCAAAGTCAAAGAACGTTTTTGTTGAAACATATAATAACAGAAATTGGGTATGGTACGTAAACAACATCTTTTTGGCCTTAGTTTCACAGTATTCGTCGCTATGGCAGGAATCATGATACACATGCATTTTGAGCTGCAAAATGAAAACCACACTTTGTGGATACCCTAGTTAAAAGGGGTGAAAGATGTGTGTGTGAATGTGTGTGTGAATGGGTGAATGACTGGATATGTAAAGCGCTTTGGGGTCCTTAGGGACTAGAAAAGCGCTATATAAATACAGGCCATTTACCATTTATTAAATGCAAGACAGGTGCTTAATAAATTGCTCTTTTCTTAGTCAGTTGGGTAAGTGAGTGCATCACTAGTTGATGAAAACCTGCACACCTACCTACATGTGTACAGAGCTCACTTGCTATTCAGTAAGAAGGGTGAAAGCAGCATCAAAGGTGCGTCTCCATGTTGTTTAATGTGATTTGGTGAGCAGCTAATTTGCAATAGAGCTACAAACTACTGTTAGAAGTGCACTTTTCCCTAGATCATTTTTTGTGATTAATGCTAACAGCAACAAAAAACAAGGTTCAGCACAGGGCTCGACGTACTCATGCTTGAAATCAGAAGTACTAATGTAGCTAAATATGCTGTCTGGTAATTGGAAAAAGAAGTCATTGTCCTTCATCTACTGTACTTACTCAAAGCAGTTCTGAGCTCTAGCTTAACAAATGCTGAGTGTTAACAGTGCCACACATGATTTTATGTCTCGTGATTACGTAGCAGATGTGTTCCTGCTCCCTGCACTTGGTGCCCATTTATTGCCAAAAGTAACAAATATTTTATATTTCCCTGATAAATTTCCATCATTGATTTTTTTCTCATTTCTTTGTTCTTCTTCCTTTTTTATTAAACAGGCTAATTCCAAGATGTCTATCAGCATCCCTGCCAAACATGCCTCCTGCAGAGTGTGTTGCAGTGCATCTCTCTAGGTGATCTATTGGTAGACAGCAGTGTACTCAGACCCGCTGGGTTTAATCATGTTTGTATTATCTCCTCTAATCAAACATTCTCATCTCTCTTTTCATTTCTGTTCCCCAGTCCCCCCTTTTTTTTTAATAAAAGCTGCAAGTGCTCACTCACAAAAGGTCCCTCTTTGAATTTAGATGGATGGTAATCGTAGATGACAATGTAAACATTTTGCCTTTTACATTTGGGATGGATGCAATTTTCCTGTGCTGTGGAGTGTGCCGTGGAATTAAGTTGTCAAACTCTGGGTATGGCGCGAAGGAGATGTCTTCCTCTATATATCCTGCCCGTGACAACGTAAACCTTCCTTCAGACAACATACGCAGACAAAAGAAACTACTGTTTTAAATCCTTAACAGTCTCCTATTAACTGATATTACTGTTGTCCTAATGCATCTAATCCATCATGTTCGTACAAGTGTTTGCCTTTGTACTTGTATTTATATGAACATCAGCATCCAAGTCTAGGAGGGTAAAGAGGTGGCAGTGACAAATGACAGCAGTGCTCGTTACTGTGGAAACTGCAGTGGGTGTGCCAACAGCTGTAATGTAACCACTGGAGGAGACTTGCACCCCATTCTTCCCGTCACTATTACAAACTTCATGTTCTGTTTTCATGCCGCATAAAATCCTGAGTTACAGGTGTTGGATACGTCTCTGTCCAAGAAGCACTAGTATTGCCACGGCGAAGTTGTGTGAACTTTCAAAAGGGATAGTGGTTTGAGTTTCAGTTATCTTTTCTGGGCAGAAGAATGAGACTAAAGTACTCGGTGGGCTTAAATGCTTTGATAGAGGCCAGATGATAACGAAAACTCTGATAGTGTTCAATCAAATGAAATGGTTTAAAATAAAATGTCTCATTACAGCAGCTGCTTTGGATCAGTTTACTGATAAGGCTCAGACAAGGTGACCAAAGAGAGAGACACCGCTACACGTAGTGTCTGGTACAGACACAGATATACATAAATCCCATAATGTATACCGATTCTTTCTTTAGTCTAATCACTGTTAACGCTCTTGGCTTGTACATTTGGCAGAAAAAAGCAATCCATATAGGAAATGACCATTTTAACTCAAGGTTTTTGAGGACATAAAATGAGAGCGCAATAATGAAAATAAGGAGAATCTATCAGGCTAGCTTCAACTAAAGGCCTAAAAAATCATTTAGTTGAGGTCAGTAAAAAATAAATTATATTTCTGTTACAGAACTCTGACTGCAAACACAGCTGTGTATCTCTTGAGAAAGTTTATTGAACTAGCATCACTCCTGTTGAACATTTGACACTGAAGGGATGACTGACTACAAACTGTGTGTGAACAGTTGAAATTAGGGTCAGCATTTCAACCCTTACCTTGCAAAGGGAGCTCAGGTCAAAGCCATATGATTGGGCGTTTCGAGAGCCCGCATTCATGTAATTCCCCAGTAGTAGCACCAGCTCCAATAAGCGGCCAAAGGAGCGGCTCTTCCTGACCTCATCACATGCGGCATTTACGGCCAGAATATCTGGTCGCAGATTATTTACGTGCTCCTCAAACTGAAGCCGGAAGAGGATGTGGCTGAGGCGAGGACGCAGCCGCTTCACACTGCTCATCTGGGGAGGCAACAAAGTCAAGGTGGAAACAAGAAAACAAGAAGGCATAGATGGAAAAGGGATAGTAGGGGGAAAAGGGATTCGGAGAAAAGAGAATGAGGAAGGAGATGAGAAAAGGATGGGAAATGATGTCAAGGAGAGCAAACCACATCAAAGAACAGTCAAACTTAAAATAACTACAATAACACATTTGACACACTCTCACATTCAGACGATCTAATTTAAAAGACATTTATGCAACCAGCATGTTGGAAAGTGTTGCTAGGCAGTAGTAATAGATGCTGGCAGTGATTTGATTTGGGACCCAGGTCTGGTAAGTTAATTGTGGAGTTAGTGTCCATATAGGGCAGGCAGTGGAGGGGTGGAATATACAATAGGCTGCCTTGGATTACCACTCTCACACAATTAGAGAAAATTGGAAAATATTGCATTGGGCCCAGGACCTGGCCGACACAGTGATTGTGTATGTGTGTGCGGCGGGAGGGAGGGGTGCAGGTTCCAATTGTCTGTTTCACACAACAGCTGGCTGTGCGGTTTGATGTCCTCCATCAAGGGTTTAATTATAGCTACTGTAATGTTATCAAATGACTATTTCAGTCAGTGTGTGCTGGTCTGTGTGCACTTTGTGTCCGTGTATTTGTCGCACATAAAAGGAGAGGGCGGGCAACAAAAAAAAGAGGAATAGAATTATATAACAGAATTAAGAAAAAGCAAGGTCCACACGAACAAAACATAATGCTGAAACGAACCCCAGAGATGGGATGAATTATGTGATAAAGATATTTAAACGAGAAAAAAATAATCAGAAAAAGAAGAAATGGAGCAAAACACACCGGATCATCTGCAAATTGAATGTGTGCAGCTGCTCCCACTGGCCTACACAGGGCACTGGGAGGTTATACTGACAAGTTGAGGAGATGGTTTCTCTCTCTCACACACACACACACACACACACACACACACACACACACACACACACACACACACACACACACACACACACACACACACACACACACAAAAGAGTGGACTTATGGAAAATCTAGCTCATTTACTGCCAAACACTATTTCCATGAGGTGATAGTGAGAAGGAAAAGACAGCTCTGTTGATATCCTTATCTGAAGTGTCAGAACATTAACACTGAATTTAAAGATTCTCCCTCTCCCCCCCCTCTCTCTCTCTATAGTAAATATTTTGAAAACTTGCATGTAATAAATATTCCCATCAACTGTCAACAACAAATAAAATCAAAGATGAAAAAAGCATTAGTCCCGAGGATTTTAACTACAGCTCAGCCAGCAGAATGCACATACTAATAAACATTCCTCAGATTTCAGGAGTGATGCGGAATAATCATTAACTGCAAGTGATTTACAAAAAATTACAGGCATGCATATGGCTTCTGTTAAAGACATTAAAATATGCTTTCATTGACTGATATAGATGAGTTATGTGGAAATTTATATTTTGAGATTAAGCGCTTCTTCAACTTACTGTCACAAAGAACAGTGAACTTATTCACGTAGCTGCAGGAATACTCAGCAACTATGGTGGTGACCTTGTGTTAAGCTTTTACAACAGGCAAGACAGACCTGAAAACAAAATACTACTGCGCACAAGGCTGAGTTAAAGATCAATTGAAAGTGGTGTTGACTGAAAATAAAAAAGTGAATGTTTACACAATGGTAAATATTAAAAAAGTACATTAAAAAAATCCCTTTGAACCTGAGCTTTTGTGGGCCCACACGAGTAGCACAACCTCATTATATAAGCAGGCTCTCCTTTTTTCTCGTCTCCTCATTGAACAAGATACAAAAGATGAGTTATGTTTTTGTCCATAAGGTGGTCGGTAGGTAGAAAAATAAAAATACATAAATGACACCTCTCATGCATAATTCTGACTAAACCTCCTTTGAAAAGTCTTTAAGAAAATGATGCTGACATAATGAGGCAGAAGTGCTGCTCTTTAATGTGCATAAATTAGTGCACCAGTCCACAGGTGTCCCATCTTTCCTCTTAAGGCTTTAAAAGATAGAATTTTAAAGAGCTCAGGATTATGATAATTACATGAAAGTGTTCTCTGTGTGTGTTTTCATTGAAATAAGACGCCGAGAAAGAATACAAGACAAGTTTACTTGACTAAAACATTCAAATATTACGTTTTATTACACCAAATATGCATTTTTTGGCTCTGATAAACTATTTAATTCTTAATACACTTGTGTTTAATAGCATCGTCAACGATAATAGGCACACTGTCTGAGGTCTTCCGGCAATAAATAAGGAAATATAAAGGAAAGGTCGTTTTTGTGCTGTATATCTGCAGTTGGTGGGAAGTTGACAGATGTTTGTGTGTGTTGTACATTTGTGTGTACTCACCACAACCCCAAACTGCTCAGGCTCTGACAAATTAGAGTACTCATTTTTGTATGTGGCCAGCGCATTAAGCTGCTCCTGCTCCGGTAGGTGCTTTACAAGGTTCTACAAAGAAAAGGAAGAAAGGGAGTGAGAAGCGGGAAGGATATACAGAAATTTACAGACAGCTAACCTGCTGCTGTTCTGTTTGGCGTTGTCTCTGTTGGTGTGTTTCAGCCATGTGGTGAGCTTTGTTACTATGATAAAATATCTTATTACCAAGCAAAGACTATGTAGCTTTATACAGTAGATACAACTGAAATGAACCACACTGGTCCATTGAATTGTTGTTAAGATAGAAAAACAGAGATTGACACATACATGGAAGGACAGACAGATGGATTGGATGAACAGAGTAAGTCAGTGCCAAGTGTGAGGTATACAGATGGCATAAACACATTGAAGTTATAGCCAAAAAGCTGGTAAAGCACTTATAAACACAAACAAAAAAAAACAAAACAAAAAAAAATTCAGCTAAACATCAGCAAAGTGCTTATTTATTTTTTACTGACATACTGCCTGTGCTCACCAACTGTTTCCACACCTGCTGTACTGCAGGCTTTACAGATGCCCAACGCTTTAGCCTTGGGCTACATGCTGTTTTAAGATAGACAACTAATCAAGACAATAGACAAAGAGTTGAACCTGACCAGCTGAGTAGGAGAAGGGCAAAACTAAAAATATACTTCCAGCCTCAAGGTGAAAAGTTGAGCATTGACTAGTTTCAATATTTTTTTCTCTTTTATCTCACAGCTAGCTAGGTCCAGAGTTGGGTGGAACGAGAAAGTCATCCACTAAAGTAACGGAGGCTCTATGGCTTCATTAAACAGCATACCTGGATCATAGGTTCAGAGAGTTGCTCTTCATCGACCTCCACTATCATGCGTCGAATTTCCTGATAAGGGATGCGGAAGGAGCCTAGGAAGATGGCTACAGGTGGGAGGGGGGGAGAGATGTGGCAAATGGAGAAAAGATTGACAGCTGAGCTGTAATGTTGAGATATGAGACAGTTGGTCATATAAGAACAGAAAAAACAACCAAACACACACAAAAAAGAACAATGCGAAATAAAACAGTACACACAAATCTTATGAAACAGGTTAGTCTGACCCACTCAGCCAGCGATGTCTTCATTTTTTCTTTCTGTCTTTAAAAAAATGATTTTAATTTTAAATGTATTGGCTTAGCAACCATGATATTTTCAAGCAAGAGTTAGGACTAGCAAAGGTATGGTGCATGCCTCGTCAGGGCTAGTTATTAGTCTCACAAGCAGAAACACATTAAAAAAAAATCATTTAAAATTATTGAGCATGTTTTAGGTTGAACACTTTGGAGTGTTCTGCATGTAAGTGTGTATGTGAAGTATGTTACAACATTACATTATGCATATACAGGAGAGCATGAACTTTTGAAAACGAGAATGTACCTTTTGTTTTGCACACTTTTTTGCTCTACTGGGTTAAATCATTTTTAAAGTTGTGGGAACAGAAATAATAACTTTTTATTTCAGGTTGAGCACCAACTTTGGCGTAACAATCAAGTTACAAAGACAAATGTTATGAACCAAGATATCCTCTCATATCACCATAGAATACCAAAAACCTGAGCCCATCCATGAATTCATATCCCTCAGTGTGCTGTTTCTCAGACACCCTGTGCCTAGAGAGAGACCTCCCTACATGGTGTTGAAAACCACCTGGCAAGCCTGATGAAATGAAGATGGACAAAAAAAACCCCAAAAAGTATACACACAGACTCACCAGGAAATCTTTTTATAGTGGTGTGTTTGCTTAGTACTTTGCAACTCTTGGAAAGACAAGTTGCCCAGGCATGTTCTATCCCTGGCATAAGTATCATATAAAGGGATAGCAGCCTCACCAAAGATCTCCTGTGTGGACAACCAACAGGATTGCTATGCTACAAAGACGTGCGTTCACTTGACTTTAAAGCTACAAAGAGACAGAAACACCTGCAGCTTGAAATCCAGAAGGCCCTGCAGGGCTTTAAAAGACAACAGTTTGAGAAAATGGCCTAAAAAAGTCAGCTTAAAAGACTAGTCATCACTTATTCCTGTGAACAGGACCAGAAGGACTTCAACTCCCGCATGGGACTTTAGAGTCACAAGAGGCGCCTCTCGAGCACCACAGACGACAACCACGAGCACGTATCCAATTGTCCCACAGGACTTCAGGAGGCCAACTACTACACAGTACATAACTGAGAAGAATTAAAAAGAAACAGCATGTGCAAGGATTAAACTGAAGTTTAAACACACGTCCAATAAATGATGAATCTTTTTTTTTTTAAAACCTGTATATATTAGGTTGAGGTTTTACTGACAAACTAGCCCTTCTCTTCTTAAAGCATACGTAAAATGTGACACGACTGTGATATAAGCTCCCGGCTGTAACTGGTAATGAGAAAATTTTAGTACAATTCATTAGGCAGAATAAATTTGCACTGTATCTCAGTATCTTAACAGTGATGGCATCAATCAAGTAACAGAAATAAAACAGAAATAAAACCCCTTCTCAGTCCTTCTCAAACCTCAATCAAAGCTTTTAGACTCTTTACCTCCTATGGTGGACCACATAAACCACCAACTCCCCCTTCCCCTCCCCCTTGCTCTCTAATTTCTGCTGCATGATTTATCACTGTTACTGGGCTGATTAGACTCATTTTCTTTTAATACGTGAAACAAAGGTCACAGCTCCATGCGATATAAGCCAATGAGGTGCTAAGATCTGAGAGTGCTTAAGAGATCAGCTGGATCCTCATTAATGCCGGGTGTTTTTTAAACCGTCATTTTCAGACCAAGCATGCGTGTGTGAATGCATGAGAGAGATGAGGGAGGGAGGGAAGGAAGGAAGGAAGAAAGAAAGAGAGAGAAGTTCTTTTTTCCTTCTTTCCTTAATGGATCTTTAACGTTGTTAATTAGGTCCGTGTGAAGAGATGAGTCATATGTGGCAAAGGCCAGGTTCACATGAACTGTCTGTGTGTATTAATTGCCATAGCAACATGCTAAGGTGTAAAGCATACCAAATTTCTCTATAAATGTATATAAATCTGCCTTTTTTTAGGAGTAGATAGAAAGGAAACAAATACTTACACAGATTCTGTGCAATCTTTGGATCGAGCACCTTCAGCTCTTTAATTCTCTTCTTTATGGATTTCTTATCCTCTGTATCCTCCTCTTCTTTTTTAGCTGATAAAGACAGAAATATTAAACTGCAGCCACCACACATAGGCAGAATTTAGACAAATGAAGCATGAATGAAACACACACACTTGGAAACAGCACAATTATAACATTTAGATATCAGTACAACATAAAGAAGAGAACAACAGCAAAAAGATTAACTAGGTGGTGGAGAAAGTTCAGATGCATTATATTTATTTATTTGCTGAGTTGAAATATTCCATTAAGTGTAAATATGTCAAATTTTTTACATGTCAGCTATTTCTAACAGGCTCACAAAATATTTCCGCAAGCCTTTGTTGTATATATTTACATATTTTTGCAAGCGAAGAATGACTCAATGATATGATGCCATGTGAGTAGAGAAGCATGGAGAAAGGGATTATGGGGAAGTTCTCTCATCACACCACTGAGAGAGTAAGGTACGGGGCCCGTAAGCACAGAGTTGCACATTCGGCAGAGATGTTATAGGTGAAGGTAAATCTGCTTTAGGGTCATGTGGAGGCAGGTAGGTGGGATTGTGACAGAGCTGTTGGTAGATAGGAAAGCCAATGAGACGACACAGAGATGTATGCTTCCACATCTGTTCACACACATACACCCACATCTCTCTCACACTCACATTCACACACACTCTTGAGCCACGATCACAAAGAGGAGTTCATGGTTGGTTTTAATTATTTAAGAGACCAGATTAAGAGAACAAAATGTGCATCCCAGGAGTTTTCGGGGTAATTGTCTGGTGCTGTAATTATCGTGTATGTGGTGAGAGGGTAGGAGAGGGGAGGAAAGTAGAGGAGAAGAGGAGAGGAAAGCAGAGGAGAGGAGGGGAACAGATCAGAGGAGCACACGGGTTAATCCACAGGAAAAGGTATTTCTGCTGTTCCACATGGACTCAGTCTTCTTTCAGGGATTCTGTATCTAATTAAAAAGTGAAGAGGTATGCTGTGAACCCCCGCATGAAGAGACTGGTATGATGTCCACAAACATGAACACCTACAGTATGGCGCACCACACACAAATACACAAACACGGCCACACACTGAGCAATCCTTGGACTTACGTGGTTCCTCTGCCAGTACACTCTCCTCACAGTCTTCGATGTGAGAGAGAGAGAGCAAAACGCAAAAGAGACACAAGGGAGGGGAGGGGTGGGGTGGGGCAGTGAAAAATGTGTACCATGGATAGAGGAGAGAGATGAAAATACATTTTTATAAGAATGCTTCCTGTCCACTGCAGCGTGAAACACAAAGAGAAAGGAAACCACAAATACGCTCTAAAATCTGACTTGGAAGAGTGGGTTTAACAGACAAATATTCACTAGATCAAATGAAAAATGATGTATGCTTTACTTTCACAGCTTCCCAACTTCTTTTCCCCAAATCAGGTAGTCTTTAACCACAACTGCTAACATCACATTTGTGTTTCTAGCCTCATCAATAATGGTAGTATAACACCTTTTGGATAGTTGAATGGACAAACGAGCAATGTGAATGTGTGTGTTTGTGTACTCTGTATTATAGTATGCATGTCCTTTTTGTTATTGATATTGCAGCTCTAAACATGGCTGAAATGTTTCCAAAGAAGACAAGCAAATTTGTATGAAGATGGGAATAAATTTCCACTTTTTTCTGCATTCAACATTTTACAGAAGCTAAATGGATCTGTGCATTTATCTCCCATTAGAATAATAATTCATGTTAACTCAACAGTTTACTTACAACAAAGTTTTAAAGCACACATACAGTCAGAAAGAACACACACCCTATGCCATTTCAATGGTTTGACATATCAGGACATAACAAAAAAATGGTAGGTAACAACATCACATGACATATGTCAGTGTGTCATTATTCACTGAGGAAAAACTAATTCAAAATGCACCCCATGATTCAGTAGCTTTTAGAACCACCTTTAGTGGCAATAACTTGAAGCAATTGATTTCTGTATGATTTCATTAGTCTGTCACAACCTTGTGGAGGAATTTTAGCTCACTCTTCTTTATAATGTTTATAATGCTTCAGTTCATTCATTTATGCACAGCTCTCTGAAGGTCCCGCCACAGTATTTCATTCAGGCTGAGGTCTACACTTTGACTGGGCCATTACAGCACTTTGATTTCACTCTTTTTCAGCAGCAAATCTTTTTGTAGGAGTTTTGCTGCTGCGTTTGGTATCATTGTGCTGTTGCATGACCCAGTTTCAGCCAAGCTTTAGTTGTCCGACAGACTGGCTCACATTTTACTCGAGAATACTTTGATATACAGAGGAGTTCAGGGTTGTATCAATGACTGCAAGGTGCCCAGGTTCTACGGCTGAAAAACAAGCCCAAATCATCAGCCCTTCACCACTGTGCTTGACAGCTGGTGTGAGGTTTCGGTGCTGATGCGTTTGCTTTTTGCCAAATATGATATGTATTATAGCCAAACGTCTCCACTTTGGTCTCATCTGTTCAAATGACATTGTTCCAGAAGTCTTGTGGTTTGTTTAGATCCAACTTTGTAAACTTAAGCCATGCTGCTATGTTCTATTTAGAGAGAAAAGGCTAGCTCATCTGACCTTGTAGTGGATTTGCTGGGAAGTCCATCTCTGGCAAGATTGCCATCTGTCCTGAATGTTCTCCACATGCAAATGATATTTCTCTACAGCATGCTGGATTTCAAATGATTTGGAAATTAACTTATAACCCTTCCCAGATTGTTGGGGAGCATCAGTTGCTTCACTAATACCATTAGTGACAACTTTGCTCTTTGGCATCGAGTAAACACAAACCTGAATGCTCCAGACCAGCCAACTGTCAAAACCTCTGTTTTTATAGAGACATTCACACTTACTCAATTAATCAAGTGCATTTGATTAGCAGCACCTGGCTGCTGATTACCTTTTTAAGGGTAAGTAAGGGTTTTGTCTTAATTCTTCTTAAATAAATAATGACAAAATGTACAGCGTCATGTTTTGTAATTCACCAGATAATTTTTTTTAATCCTGAATATTGAGATGTACTAAGAGGAAAGCCCTAACTCGCCTCTAGCTTACTACATTAAGATGTTGTATTGATCTATTCGTCATGCAGTTCGACAAAATCGTATTTATTACGAAGTACACAGAGACTCTCAAACACATAACAACAGAGTATCAACAACCTCGTTTCAGCACACAAACACACTTGGCTATGTCACAATCTATGAAGCGTCCTCACATAAGGGCTAGAGACATCTCTATTGTATAAGAGATAGTGAGATAGAAAGATAGAAATTACATTACTCCAACGTACGCACGCACACAGTACACGCACGCACGCGCACGCACGCACGCACGCACGCACGCACACAGCTACCTCAGGTGTTATCGGTTAAATCAGCTAATTGGATTGCCCCCTTCCAGCATCACCCTCTTATCCTCTTTGGCCTTAAAACAGCTCTTCTTCAGGGAAGCCTGCTCATTATACATCAGCCAATTAAAATATCCTGCAGGAGGGTCAGAGGTCAGTGGTTAATCAATCAGAGGGAGTGGCAACAGTTGTAGTTATCAGATTACGCTATCACCCAGGAAGTAGGAAAGATAAGGATGCACTTGTGAGAGCAAACCAGTGGGGAGTCTGCATCCCATTACACATCTAGCGAAAGCAGAACAGGAGCACAGCGTAGGTATGATGCGACTAGAGTAGATATTTTAAGACCTAATGACGAGTGGATTAATAAGTGTAAAAAGATGACACATCACAGGAATAAAAAGCTGCACCTGTTCAGAGAGGGAGAGAGATGGAATCAGAGCATGACAGGAAGAGGCAAGTTACAAACCCAGCCATCGACTAAAACCACTGTTAAGATCAGGAGCTGAGATCAGATAACGCAGAAAACGGAAAGCAGGAGTCAATCACAAGACAGCAGAGAGCAGTGCATTAGGAACAGACACCAGCAATGAGAAAACGGCTCTGTTCTGCCACAGCAAACGTCACATAGTGTGAGAAGTCTCTTCATGAAGGCTTGTGATAAATGTCAATGTGATGGCGGGACGGTGGACAAAGGAGGAGGACAGATAAGTATGAAAAACAGAACAAAGATGAATGGCCGTCTCAATTTCTTTGCCTCCAGTGTAGGATCCTTAGGGGAAAAGGGATTCTGAATTATTCCAAAAGTGACAATGAACCTGAACCTGAATTTGTGTTTTTGTAAAAACAAAAAACAAAAAAAAACCATAAATGGGTACACAATAAAAAGAAGAAGTTGTGTTATTCTCTGAAGAAAAGCACAGTAATGTTCAGTAGCAGGGTCAGATGAGGATCCAAAGCCAGAATTCTGAAAGAGTTTTGCTCTGCTCACCTTGCTTGTAATAATTCTACTGAGTACTTCTTATCCAATCTCTGGCACAGTTTAAAGGCACTTGATAAAAAAATATGACAATGTGTGACACTGCACACACATGCACACCCACGTGCACCCCTGCGTGCACGCACACACACACATCCCCAACCACAGCAGTGCTTCCCACAAGGCAGTACCAGTGAATTGTGCCATCAAAGCACTAAAGGGAGTGGTGGAAGAAATAAAACTGCTGTGAAAGAGCATGACTGACATGACAGGCAGGCCTCAGAGACAAGCAAGTAACACCTTATATCCCCCACCCCACCTCTCTCTCAGACACACACACACAGCCTACTTTCTTCCCTTGCCCCAGCCTTTTACACTCGGATCACCACTTTATTTTATCAGGTTGGATTTCTAATCAGAGAAAGAAAAAAAAACACCTTACTGGAAAACATGCGAGTGCACGTCATTTCATCTTGTGTTTGTCTATGTCGCTTCCTATGTGCCTTTATTATTTATGGAATGATATAGTGGCACAATCGCCTCCTCTGAGGAAGCAGATAAGCGCACAGCGAGGGGAAAGTTGAGAGGGCCACAGACTTGAAAGGCTAATTAAATCAGTGTGTTGTTTCCAATAGCCAATCAAGGCAGTCATGCAGGTAAAGTTTAAATCACTGCTATTAAAGGGGTTTCTGTGGCAGGGATAATTCAAGGGGCCTTGAAATTCAATGTGCAGACACCACACACACACACACACACACACACACACACACACAAAAAACTGCCTGAAGCAAAATCCACTGTGAGACATCTGATGCACAGGAGGGGGGCTGTCTGCAGCAAGTGAACAAATCCACCATTCCGACACATCTGTCAACTCTACAGTCAACAGAAGGAAAGGAGAACAGTCAAACCAGCTGCACAGTTTGACTGTTGACTCACTATATGCTTCGGATCCAGATATGTCCTGAACTTCAGTCAGCCTGACAGAGAGCACGAGAGACATAAGACACATGTCCAGTAGTTACTTGGACTATGCATACCCTGCCCTCACCTTTCCCTCTCCGCCTCATCGATGCATACACTCCTCCATCCTGAACAGCAAAGCGATGACAGCTCGACTAGTCTGTTTGCACATGGACTAACCTCCCCACCAGAGTTTTGTGAGCGCCAGTGAGTGTGAGACAGAGAGGGAGATCAGAGTAATGAAGTGAGGGGCTCTATTTTGAGTGAGCTAATCAAAGCGAACCATCCAGGGCCACCTCTCTCTGTGATCCAGACTAGATGACCCAGGGCCATAATTAGTCTGAGACTTTCATTCTGATAGCAGCAAATTAACAGACTTCATTAGGCTGTTCTCTCCTCCTCTATCCCTGCTATACCAAGATCACTTCAAGTGTCCCTGTATGAGCACCAGCATCTACAACATACTGGCCAATTGCTCTTCACAAAGAAAGGAACACACCCCGCAGAGAGAACGTGCAAGTATACACATTTGGAAATCAAAAGTTACTGACAATACATGAAAAGGTTTATAATTGATTAGAAGCCTCTGTTAATCAGTGTGTACCGGCCTGTGGGGATGAATGTAACAGGATGGTCTATTTCTCAGTGGAGTAGTGCCCTCTAAAGGCCTCATGAAGACCTACCAGTGCCCTCTTAATACATCTGTGTGTTCGTGTGCATACACAAGCGCACACACACACACACACACACACACACAAATGAGTATTTTCTGACTGCTCTGTCATATCAGGTATGAAGCATTATTATCTCCATTTCATTTCACTGTCACAGCCTCAGTATGATCTGCACAGTTGTTAAGCCCACCCTAACATTTCCCAAGTCATTCAATGGATTGATGACGGCCTAAATCATTCACCTCTGAAGTCATTTGCAATTTTTTCCGTTTTTCTCCCACTACCTTCCCTACTTCCAGCGCTGTATCCTTCCCCTCCCTCCTCCATACACAAACCTACACGTGTGGATGAAAAATCGCAGCAGAAAAATAAAGTCGCGAAAGCAAATATGTTTTTAACGAGCCGGCCCATTACTTTGATGATATGAGAACATAAAAACACAAATTGGGACTAAATTGAAGTGCTGATGCTTGAGAAACAGAGACAGGAAAAAAACCACAACTCAACAACAACAATGGAGGAGGAAAAGAACAGAAAATAGAAAAAGATTAAGCACACACACACACACACACACACACACACATAAAAAAAAAAATGCAAAGGGTGGGGGTACGTGTTTGTAAAAACGTGACATTTTCAAACATTTCAGGACACTGTCACAGGTCCAGGTAATTGGTGTGTGGCTCCAGCACACACTGTAGCACATTAGACATTTCGTAATCTGACCAGAATATGGCTGCGTGGCGGGTTCAAAATATATATGAAAATAACAGGCTGGATGTAAAATAAGGGTGTGAGAGGGTGGGTGGGAGACAGCCATGTGTACGGTGTGTGATCGGACGTTCCCTTTCAACAATAATGAAAAGAGCCTTTAATGATTATGCATTTGATGAGATCTCTCATACTGGCACAAATTTTCTACAGCCACACGGAAAGTCATTATAGAGCTAATGGTATTCTTCAAAATGTCAAAGCAAAACCATAAAGAGAGCGAGAGAGAAGGAGAAAAGAAGCACAATCGAGACAGAGACACACAGGAGAGAAAGTCCATTTGATGAGAACAGGTATATATCAGCAGCAATGCTGACTGCTAGGCAGCTAGACATGGACATGCTGCTGATATCCTCATATAGTCAGTGCGGTTCAAAACAAGCTATATTTAAAACATTTGATGTGATTTTAGAAGCTAATTCCTGCCCTCAGTGAACAAAGCTGCACTCCGTGCACCTCTGGAGGTAACACAGATTTTTATTTTTATCCAGCTAAGTGAGATTAATATGGTAATTAGGCAACTTAAGAATACATAAGCATAAATGAGAATATAATGCTAAGTTCTCAAAAAAATATTTAGGCATATGATTTTCAACAGGACAGCCTACTGTAATGCTTTTATCCCCACCTTCTCTAGTCCTCAATCGTCTCCTAATTCTGTGATGGTGTCCACCAACCTCCTCAGCTTCTTTTCTTTTCTTGTAATTCAAAAGCCTTTCAAGTTCTCCACGCAGCAGACCACAAAAGCTCTCGCTTTTGTTTTAGGAAATACACCCACCTTGCATTTGAGAAACCCATTAACCATCATATACATATGTTAAATGGCTCCAATTTACAGATACTCTGAGGGTTAATGCAGTGAAGGCTGACAGGGGAGAGGCATGGATATGAATGAACACAGCTGTTTAATGTGTCACATCAGCCTGAGTATGACAAGTGATGAAAAGCTGTTAGCGCTGACCGGTCTTTACCACCATATGAGAGCCTTTTCTTTACTGTATGTGCTGCTTAACCGCCAAACCAAGCATACGAGTTAATTCCCTCCTACATACCAGCCCAATTTCTGCTCCCCAAATATACTTGTGCAGAATGACAGGACCAATGCAAATACACTTCCTTACCAGACCATTATATTCATATGGAAATTAGCTGTCTAATTATCTGTTATAGCATGCCAGCAGTAGGAAAAGAGACCGTCTTTCCTCAACTTTCTCTTTAACAGGCTACATTGATCTAGTGAGCCTGACACTGACTCAAACCAAAGCCTTTACACTGCAGTAAATAACATTTTAAAAAAGGATAGGCGTGAAGCATCTTGTCCAAGCATAACCATGCTATGACTTCAAATTATTTATTCACTAAGTATTCGTGCATCATCACGCTAAAACATATCCCAAGCTGCATATGTTTACAAGCTTAATCTATGATTCCTATTAATTATCTGCTTTGCCAGACATTCACTATTCATATTGTACAGTATTCTTAAAAAAAGGAGGGAAACAACCAAAAACTTAGGAAGGCAACAACAAATACAGCATCACCACTGGTAATCAGATTAAACCAAATTAAATACTATGTTTGCACTGATCAAATTAACACAACATCTCCACGCAAGCATTATATGGATTTATTGAATAACTTTTTCGGTATATTTAAGACAATCATAGAACCACTTTTCAAAGCTAACGTGTAAATTACCATACAGTCTATGTGCTGTGACGGTTTTGAATTATTCCTTAAGTATATCTCTTCCAAAGGTATAGTAGTACACAGCATGCTGCTAATACCGCAGCATGTTATCTGTGGTGTTGTTTTCTCCCAACTCTTCTGTAATAACTACATTTTAAAGTTTAAGCATTTTGTTGCATAACACAGAACAGCCCACGGCCATTTTGAACCTTTTTTTACCAGCCGATGCGAGCTGAATCCTGTATTGGTCAGGCTCCAATAGTAAATAAAATAATAATAATAAAAAAAAGCTATTAACTTCCTTATGTTTCTCAATTTTTAGCAGTTTCTTTCCCCAACACCCTTTCCATTTCTCTTTCTTTTTGTCTACCGTCTTGCAGCGTTTCAGTAGAGGTAGGTTATTAGTGGATGCTTGTATTCCAGGAAGAAATGGCAAACTGATTTTGTGATCTTTGAGGGTTTCGTCTAATTGGATGTTATTTATTAGTTGAAAAGAAGGCTCAGGAAAGGGCAGCTCTCTTCATGTTGTTGCTCATTTTTGTTCCAAGCACTATAGCGACGAAAACTGTCTCTCTGCCCTCTCCTTGATAAAAAGAAATAGAAAGAAAACATGCTGCAGACGTCAATTAAGATGTTACTCTTTAGAACACGAACTGCAATTATGTATATTCATATAACATGCCAGTCTGACAAGTTCACATATGGGGAAAAAAGAAAAAGAAATTGTTCCCCCCCCCATATGTGAACATGGTAACAATTAAAATTTTATCTTCAAAATCTCAAAGGGAATTCTAAAATTCTGAATCAAGATGTAATTATAGAATATACTAGAATTAGAATGACACATATGTGGACGATTACAAAGTTAGTCCTTTATACCATTACAGTGACTTTTAAATCAAACAATCAAGTGTTCAAAGTGCAGACTGTGATTGCCTCTACCGGGCCTTAAATGCAGCCACCTCCAGGTGCTGCTTGTTTGTGGGTCTCTGTCTTCAATTTTGTCTTCACTAACTGAAAAGCATGCTCTGCTGAGTTGAGATCAGGTGACTGACTCAGGCAATGAGGATCTTTCTCATTTCTTTGCCTTGAGAAACTCTTGGGTTGTTTTTGCATTAGCCTTTAGCTCATTATCCTTTGCAATGTGAAGCACTGTCCAATCAGTTTTGGAGCATGTGCAGCAATCCAAGCATTAGTACAGCCCCGTAGTGCACTTCAGAACTTATCTTGTTATTTCTATCAGCAATCATATCATCAATAAACACCAGTGGTCCGGCTTCCACCATGTTTTTTTTTTTTTTTTTAAAGATGTTTCTGGCGACGTCTGATCTGGCGTTCTTGTTCCTGAGTATAGCCCATGGTTTGACAAACTCACCATTTCTATTCATGACCACTCCTAAACATTTTCCTTTTTCATTTTGCTCATTTTGTTTTTTCAGCTATGCGATGGCCTCCTTCACTTGCACCAGCATCTCTTTAATGAACAACTAACAAGTGCAACTTAACACTCCAGAACTTTTATCTGTTTAATTTGTCGTTTATCACCAAGGGAATAGACCTCACCTGACCATGAAACTGTTTATAAATCAGTTGTACAATTACATTTGAGCACACTCAAACACTCAAAAGTGTTTAGAATTCCTTAACTCCTTCAATTAAAGCACAAAGTCTGCATTTCAGCTTTAATTACATCATGGCTGTGTGGGGGAAAAAGAAAAAAAAAAACACCAATAAAAAAAAAAACACTGGTGCTGAACAGTGGCAAATTACAAAAAAATGCCCAACAAATTATGGACCTAACAATATGGCTGATCCAACCATGTAGGCTTAGCTTTTATTATTAATATATTCCTTTATTGAAATAAAATATATTAGTGTTTCCTAAGCCTGGCTTAGTTTATGATGTAAAAAAACCAGCACCACTAATTTAGTCATTCCCAGTTTACTTCTCAAAGAAATAATCGTTCATTTTATGAAAACAAACATTTAACCAAATCCAACTGAATACCAAAAAGGCAGGTCTCTACAGGTTTGTTTTAACTAGTGCCCATTATGTTTAAAAAATTACCATCACTGCTGGCTGATCCAGAAGCTACAACAACAAACAGATGAGACATGAGTAGTGCAGTAAAAAGAGGACATGTTCCTCATAGTACTTAATTCCCCACCTGCCAGCGACTGGAATATGTTCTGTGATTTTCACCTTGTCTTCTCACTAACACCCAAAGGAAAGCCATGTTATACATGTTTTATCTCTATCTATTGACACTGATACTCTCAAAGAGCTTCTCCAGAGGCTATCCGTGAAATCACAGAAATTGCCAACACTTTTGAGAGCTGTCAGCTCGTTCTCTGCTTGCCCACTCAGTACATTTGCTTGTTTGTTTCTCCGCTTTTTCTTCTTGTCTGTCCAAGTAAGTAAAAGGCACAGTACAAAGAAGCCTTTTTTACTCTGAGTTCATCAAATGTTAAAAACATAAATAAATAAATCTTAGTCCTTTGATATTACAACTATTTATGTCAATACAACCACCCCAAAGGGGAATGCACTGCGCAAGCATTCGATATATCAAAAATTGGAGGGAGATTTGAAGTTATAGTGTTTGCTTATAAAACTAAATCATCTACTTTTCTAAACTATTTCTCTCTTTACTGCTGATGGCAAGTTAAAACTAAATTCACTGTAAAATTAAAAGACTCCATTTAGACTGACGCAATTTCTAAAATTACACAAGTTCCTTGGATAATAATTCACCGATCAATCACAGAGTTATAACACTGGCTGGAGGTCTACACTCTTGAAGGATGATGTTACAACTTAACTTTACAAGGTCGCATAATAAATCCAAGTCTGTGGTTGCTTTGGCAACACATGTAACACGGTCCACAGACAGAGTTTTATAGGCGTTAGAAGAGGCTCTTCATGTTAAACCAACAGGCTAACAAGTATTTTGAGCAACACGAAATACTTCAGATTAGCTACTACCTACCTGCAAAGACTTATCTTTAACACTGGTGAGTACGAAGAGTAAAAATACGAACAAACTACAGTCTTCAAATCTGCATCATAATAATGATTAACTGCTTTTACTTTTAGTAAAATGTACAAGACAATCCCAACTTCAAATGTTTGTCAGATTTAACTAGATATAAAACCTTTTAAATTTCAATAGCTTTTATAAAAAAAAAGTAAATAATAAAAAAAATTAAATAGAAAAAATGTAGGGGAGAAATACTGCTCAGAAAGGTCAGGTCAGCATCATGCACCTTTATACAATTATACAGGTGCAAGTAGTAATGGGGGATTTCTTCATACATTCTTATATAGTTCTATATTGTGTATTTTGTTGTACAGTTATTTTATTTTCAACTTTAATTTATATATTTATCTTTATCTTATTCTTCCCAGTTAAATTTACCCTTCATTCTAATTTGTGTTGTACAGTTATTTCATTTTTAACCTTAATTTATATTCTATTCCTTCCTAGTTAAATTTACCCTTTTTAATTTTTCATATTTATTTCCTATCTTATTCATAGCCTTTTCCTTTTTTGTTTTCTTTAGGTCACGAGCAGTTGTCCAAGCATTTCACTACATATCGTACTGTGTATGACTGTGTACGTGACAAATAAAATTTGAATTTGAATTTGGGTTGTGCTTCTTTAACAGATCAATTGAAATCCCTCAGTGCATGACTAACATGCAGGTTACAATTTCACAAACTCCCACAGTAACATATCTGAAATTAGTTTGGGACCAACTAAAACTGATGCTGCAAGATAAGAAAAGCAGGTAATAATTAAAAAAAAATAAATTAAAAAAAATAAAAAATCTACTAACCTTTTGTTTCTGTTGTAGAGCAAACATCAAGGCAGATCATGCAGCCAAGCAGAAGTTGCAAAAGAAAACAAGAGAAAAAAAGAAAAGAGAAAGTAAAGAAGCAGAGACAAAGCAAACAGAAAAAAAGAAGAAGACAGTGTTATTTGAAGTAAGCATTACTTTAGACTTTTTGATGTCAGTAAAGAAATAACAAAGCACTACACTGAATGAAAAGTGATGCTGGAGACTATAGAAAGAGTTCATGTACTATATGCACTGCCAAGAAATATGTATAATTGTTATGACAGTTTAGGTTCAATTTTGATTTCTTTCCAATAAAATCAAACAAAAAGCAGATGCATCACACAATTTTGAGATCTCTCTGTTCATTGAAATAGACGTAATGTTCTAACATTCAACACTTATTTGAAGCAACAATGACACCGATGGCTGATGATGACTGTGTCATAATCACATCAGACATTACATGTCAGAGGCTTGTTTCTCTCATTTGAATAGATCACATTACACAGACTGATTGCTCTCATCACATGTATCGGCATATTGTTTGCCAGATTTTAAACCTGCATAACTGTTTTGGCCACATTCACAGCAGCGACTGGAGCTAAAGTGCAAATTTCACATCTAATGTCTAGATAAGAATCTGAAATGTTCCAGTTAAACATTCTGCAATGTATTTTCCGTTGTGCTTGTGTTTGCACAAAAAAATGTAAAACAATATTCTCATCTACTTCCAATCTTTTGACATGGATGTGCAATTTTGTCACATTATTCCGCCCAAGTTCACAGGGATTTTTCAGCAAAAACAGTTCCACAAAACAAAAACAAAAACTGTGGTTACATATGTGTGCAGTTATGAAAATAAATGCACTATTTTCCAGTTGTTTTGATGTTATTCATTGCACAGGTCACCACACAATCTGTGACAATGACTTATAACAGAGCTAAAGCCTACACCACTTGTAATTCTCTGACTTTTGGAGTTTGTTGGTGAAGCTTAAGACCTCCATTCTTCCCTTATGGCTTCTTACTTCAGGAACTGATACAGTAACCACAAAGGCAGCAATTATGGCCCTCAGTTGTCAAGGGAGCAGATTAAACCTTTGAGTTCAGAAGCTGACATTGTAACAACAATAACTTTGTTTAATTTACTATTTGTGATTATTCAACATAAGATAAGTCTCAGTTATAGATATAATAATTAACTTTGGCTAACACCATAATAAATAGCAAATGCAATTAAAAATCAAACAGGAAATAAAGGAAGAGAGAGATATAATAAAGGTCATCACTGGGACTCAAATTGTGGATGCTGCTGTTCATGGTTACTATCTTAACCTCACAAATGAGAGGATAAATTTGAGTGAACTACAGAGTTAAGAGTCATGGCTGTTGTACACCTGATTTGATTTTGTTTTAAATACATTTTAAAAGCTAGACCTAAACCATAGTAAAGGTAACTCGTATTTTCAGCTTGCAAATACAGTCTGTGATGATTAAGTTGACTGTGTATCATTTATCATGGTTGAGTTATTCTTACCCGTTAAAATCATGACAACATTCATTAAGTCTTTGGGGCTCTCAAATGACAAGACAGCTGACCTACAGTGGCTTGCAAAAGTATTCGGCCCCCTTGAACTTTTCCACATGCTGACAGATTACAGCCACAAACATGAATCAATTTTATTGGAATTCCACATGAAAGACCAATACAAAGTGGTGTACACGTGAGAAGTGGAACGAAAATCATACATGATTCCAAACATTTTTTACAAATATATAACTGAAGAGTGGGGTGTGCGTAATTATTCAGCCCCCTGAGTCAATACTTTGTAGAACCACCTTTTGCTGCAAGCTCTGAAAACTGCTATTCACAAACGCTGTCCATCTAATCTGACTGAGCTGGAGCTGTTTTGCAAAGAAGAATGGGCAAGGATTTCAGTCTCTAGATGTGCAAAGCTGGTAGAGACATACCCTAAAAGACTAGCAGCTATAATTGCAGCAAAGGTGGTTCTGCAAAGTATTGACTCGGGGCTGAATAATTACGCACACCCCACTCTTCAGTTATTTATTTGTAAAAAATGTTTGGAATCATGTATGATTTTCATTCCACTTCTCACGTGTACACCACTTTGTGTTGGTCTTTCACCTGGAATTCCAATAAAATTGATTCATGTTTGTGGCTGTAATGTGACAAAATGTGGAAAAGTTCAAGGGAGCCGAATACTTTTGCAAGCCACTGTATGTAAGCACACAGATTCAGGTGCTTGTCTTACACTGTAAAAGTAGACGAGGAATATTAACAATAACAAACAAGAATCATTTTTTAATGTGTTTATTAAAGACTTGTTCCAGACATTGCTGTAATTTGCCCAAGACTGATAAGAAAATGTAGCAAACAACAACAACAGTTTTACACTAAACAGTTATTTATGTTAAAGTTTACAATTCCTATTATCTATGTTTATGGGAAAATTGTCCCTCAGATAATGGGAGATTTAATCTATATGAAATAAACTAATATAACCTTTTAGCTATATGCAATGGGAAAATGATAACATCTTAGGAAGAATGTGGGGAGAAATGGGAGTCCGTGCCTGGAGTTGTAATGGCATGAACTGACCAGGGACTAACAGGAATAGCAGATAAAACATTGGGAAGATTAAGTGAAGCAAAAAAAAAAAGAAAGAAACCCCCAGCCATGGTTCTGCATGTGTGCACAGACAGGGGCGGGCTTGGACGAGGTTAATTATTTAATAGCCAGTAAATGTTATCGTAAACATATATATTAGGGATAATTGAGTAACCATAAGCAGCGTTAAATCTTATTAAAGTCAACATCTATTGCCTTGGTAAGTAGCTTTAAAAGATTGTCTCAAAGGTCCTCAGACAATTACTGTATGGGTGGCTTTATTAGACCTACTGCTTCTCTACTGGGAACTGTCACTCTTCAAAGAAATGCAATTTTGCAAACTGCTTGCTCCTAAGTGGTTCACCTTAAAAGGTTAGCATGAGAAATGGTGAGATTTTTGACATTCAATGCAATGCACAGAGCTACACTCAGCACCACCCATTTTTGATGCTTTGAAAAAGTTGATCTTAAGTTGGGGAGTTTTTGCTGTTTTTTTTTTTATTTTTTTTTTATTGGGAACGCAAGCAGTGGGGGAATGGTCTAAAGGGAGCTTACAAGAAAAGCTGTCTACTTGCATGCACTACCACTGGCTGAACTGCAGTGGTGCTGTAAGAGAAAGAAAGTGGGGGAGAAGTAGAAATTATAATTAATTAATTATAAGTATAGCCGAGCTGAAGTTGACTTCCCTGTCCAAAGTAATGTTTACAGTTTACAAATTAGGTTTTGTTTAGACAGTTATGTTAAAACACGACAATAACTTTTTATACTTGTGTTTGAGGTTTGAATTGCTGCAGTGTTAAACCTCATCCTACCAAATAGGGTCTGCACAGACCCCAGAGATATAAGTTGTCGTCATATCTGACAGGATATTTAATGCAGGTAGGGTAGTTAATGATTGTTTGCCATGGATCCTGGACTGAAGTATCAGAGTAGCAACAGGAATAAGGTTAATCTGTCATTTTAAAGGACAAAGACCTAGGGCTGGGCGATATATCGAGTTTTTTAAAAAATATCGATATATTTTCATACGAGATATAAGATGTGACAATATCGTTTATATCGATATAGTCTATGTTACGTTATAATTATACTTGTGGAGCCGCAGGTTTGCCTCTCTTTCGTCCACTTTTGTCTCTACGCAACGTTACTCGGCCTCGCCTCTCCTTCACTGAACACAACTCCCCCTCCCCCATAGCTTCACCTGCAGGCAATGACAAGATGAAAGCGGAAAATCTCCGTTAGCGAGTTACCATGCGTGGGGCTGGACAGCGTCAACGTGTTAGCGAGCTAACCGTGCTAACGACATGCAGCCCGTAGGGCTGCACGGCCTAAGATCCTTTCATTTTCTCAAAAATCGACAGTGCGCAATATGTATGAATTCTGGTTGTGCTTACTGATGTAAATGATGTAAATAAAAGTGCCCGTGTGACATCTGGGACACAGTGTGACTAAGAACTCTCTTTTTGTTCTTAACTTATGGCTTTTAAAAAAAAATAAAAAAATAAAAAAAATCGAGATATACATCTTATATCGCCATCCAGCTAAAAAATATCGAGATATGAATTTTGGGTCATATCGCCCAGCCCTATAATGACCCCATATCTACATTCATCATCTGGACTGGGAACATCCCAAACTGGAAGCTATCATCATTGGAGACCTCGTCCATGCTGGGTCTACCTGAGACCTCTGGGTCATGTCCCACACATAAAATGGAGAACCAGTTCTGCTACACTTCAAGCCCCAGCGCAAAAAGCAATGACCATCCTGGGAGTGAGGAACCTGCGGAGGTGACTGTCCAACTCTTGGCTGAAAAATCTGCTTGCCCAAGGTGTTGGAAGGTAGGAGCTGCTAGCTCCTCCGGTCACATAACACCATTCCATGAGTACAGCATGTGGCAAACTGCATCTACTGTAGAGCTACATTTCGTGTGCATTTAGCTGTAGTTGCTTTCAGTCATTTTCTGTCGCTATGCAATGATAGTAAGAGCTTGGTTCACATTGCCAAGAATAATTCTCAGTGGGTGCTGGTCTCCACCAAAGCTTTGTCAAATATTCTGTTCATAATATTTATAGAATTTATATGTGCAGCCAAGATGTGGAGGAAGTCTCTGATTTTTGCAGATTATGTGGTTCTGTTGGCTTCATTGGGCGCTGACCTCCAGCTTGCACTGGTGCAGTTTGCAGCTGATTAAGACGCTTCAGGAATGAGAATTAGAATCTCCAAGTCTGAGGCCATGAGTCTCAGCTGGAAAAGGATGGTGCACAGACTCCAAGGCAAGGATAAGCTGCTGCCCCAAGTGTTTTAGTATCTCAGGATCTTGTTCATAAGTGAGGGGAGAGTGTCACAGGAGACTGACAGACTGGTGCAGCATCTACTATAATGCAGACACTACACCAGTCTGTTGTAGTGAAATAAAACCTAAGTATAAAAGGGAAGCTGTCTAACTACAGATCAATTTATTTTCCTACCCTCACGTGACAACCCAAATAATGTTAAATTAAAATTAAATTAAATTACCAAAAACTACCATAAAGGATTTTAAATAAGCTTTTAAGCAATAACAAAAATATTTTTTGTTTCATGAATAATTAATGTAATCCAATCATTTTCTTTAATAATGAGACAAAAAAATTCATCTTTGGCATTAGATTAAATTTAGTAGAATGGTACTGAAATCCTAAACCACTTTTTTTTTATATATATATATATATATATATATATATATATATATATATATATATATATATATATATATATATATATATATATATATATATATATAAACAGGACTTGTACATAGTACATGTTGTAGATATGTCTCTACTAAAAACAATCCAATTCTCGAAGAAAAGTGAACATAACATTCACAAACATTCATTCCACCTCATTTCATTTCTGTATTTTATGTATATAAGTTTAGATGAGTTATTTATAGTTGGTTTACTCAGCTTTGTGTATGTATGTGTATGCATGTGTAATGTATATATAGACGTGTGTGTGTGTGTGTGTGTGTTTTACATTGCTGTGCTTGAGAGCCACCATCTACCGGAACCAAATCAAACCAAATCCTTGCATGTGTCTACACATATACTTGGCCAATAAACACGATTCTGATTCTGATAAAGTACTGTATTTTTCGGACTATAAGGCACACTTGAATCCCTTTAATTTTTTCAAAAATTGACAGTGCGCCTTATAATCCGGTGCGCCTTATGTATGAATTCTGGTTGTGCTTACTGACCTCAAACCAATTGTACGTGATACACGACGCTCAAAAATCTGTCAAAAAATGTTTTAGCACAACTTTGGTAAGCTACAAAGCCACACCACTTTGATGGATTGTCGGAGCATTACAGCTACGGCTTTAACGGAGTTAGAAGTTAGCAGGAAGTTAGCTTGCTAGTTTCCACCCCAACATGATATATCATGTTCTGTCTGAGAGATTTCTGAAAATTTTTGTAGGGTTACTGAAGTTGGGCTAGCTGGTATATAATGATATGCTGTGTGACCGCTAGCGACACAGCTAAGTTAGTATAACATAAACACAATCATGCTGGAGCATGAATGCTAACTTTTTTTCCACTCTATAGAAGTTAACGTGAGGGTTCCCAATGGTTAAGAACAAACGCAATCGCATGGCAGGATGCTGTAAACGGACCAAACTTCAGACAGGAGAACAACTGAGATAATCCATCCACAATACAAGGTTAGTCATTAATATACTGCAACAACATGGGAATAGAGCAGCTGCGAGAGAATTCAACATTAATGAATCAAAAGGTACAGAAGTGGAGGAAGCAAGAAGAATGAGTTGAGTAAAGTTTGACTTATCTGACTGCTTTGTTTCACTTAATGCTCCTTATAATCCAGTGCGCCTTACGATCCGAAAAATAGGTTCAATGATACGGTGCTGCCACAAATTCAACTTTGTTATATTATACACAAAATTACCAACACATTTAAAAGTATACTAAAATGCCCAATTAAAAACTGTTTTGAATTGTAGTTTGAAACCAACACGTAGGTATTTTCTCATGTTAATTATGTCCAGTTTTACTTAGCCCCCTCTGTAATTAAATCCTAGAAGGTGATAATGATTTTACTAGTGACAGCTCTGGGCTTGTCTGAATAGTTTGGTTCTCCTCAGTTTGCATTTGTCAAAATTACATATATGGCTCTAACTGGAAAACAGCCTCTAAAAAAGCAAAAGCAAAAATAACCACTTGGTTGACAAAACATGAAATTTAAGGACTAATGTAGAGGAAAGTCTTCCAACCGGCAATTACAATTTCCCTCCCTCTTTTGCAAGTTAGTGCAAATGTCCACTGCTATAGTATCATAAAACTTTACGGATTAAAAAATATATATAAAAATACCTCAAGCTCAACAGGATTATTTTTCTGATGTTCTGAAGAGCACTTTACAGGCAAAAAATCAATGTATCTGCACTATTCTTTGCAAGTCCACTAATAAAGAGTTATTTTGGCTGAGTCAATAAACAGAAAACAGATCTTGACAAGCTAAGTCACTAACTAGTGACACTATAATCAAATAAAGTTTAACAATCCAAATAGAAAACTATAGCTAGGATGAATGTAATGTTAATGTTATGAAAGTCAAAATATGAACTAAGACAATGAAAAAAAAAAACCTTCTACCTTGGGGGAAGACCTAGACGAATAGAGCCTTCAAAATGCTTTCAAGATAGATCAACATCCACAAGAAAGCACAAGAGTTATTAATGTATTACATTCTTAGAACCCATCTACCATGCACACCAGGCTGTCTCCTGTGCTTAATTCTGCTTTATGATTACTGCATTACACTACAGGCATAACCTTACAAACATTAAAGTAACATGTTGCCTCAGTTGAGTTCCTCGCTGGAATTTTTTCATTAATTTTTATTGATTAAGTCAGCATATTTGCATAATTTATCTACGAAAATAAAGAGCATATATGCATTTGTCTGTTTCTTGCTTTTTATACCAACTGTTCATAAACACAGAGAGCACACAAAAAGCAGTCGCAAATAGTTATATTTTCTTTAAGCACCGGTTCGAGCACTGTTTAAGCACCGGCACAGTTTCAAAAGTACCGGTTTGGTACTGGTATCGAATAAAACCTAAACGATACCCATCCCTACTGGAGAGGTGCTCATGATCAAAGGAATGTCTTGATCCTACTGCTTGAACCAAGACTGTACAAATTTAAGAACATAATGACAACATTCAACAATCAGACTTAACACACACACAAAATCTGGGAAAAAGACCATCACAGCTGTATTTTCAGCAGACATTCTCTGGTTAATCAAGTATAAACTACAAAATAAACAATAAATAAAAAAATACCGGTACCCATCCCTACTCTCCAGCCACTCTGTGCTGGGGGAGATTTTATTGCAGAAACATCCTATCTGAAAGATCTGTTTCTTGTGACGTTGCTTCCTGCCTCTATGACCCTTTTGGTCAGCAGGAGGACGGACACACACACACACACACACACACACACACACACACACACACACACACACACACACACACACACACACACACACACACACACACACACACACACACACACACACACACCTTTGTAGCCAAGGGGGGTTTTACCGAGGAGGTGCTGTGTTGTGTTTTGTGTGAACTGTAACAGTTTGTCAATAAATAGCTGCGAGGGAAGCTGCTCTTTGAAGGATTTTGGGCTGGAGACAGTTTAGGAGCGCGAGCTCCAAGAGCTGGTTTTTGACCAAAAACTTCCCTTGCTAGCAAGTAAAAGATGTTAGTCTTGTTTTTGTCGTTAACAAGAATAAGTCTCTAAACTAGCGGGTCTTGAGGAAACACAGACCCAACAGTGTGGGTGACAGGAATTGTCTTAGAAAACTACTTAGAGGAATAAACATCACCAAAAAAAAAAAAAAAAAGTTTCAAGAAATATGAATCCATATTTAATGAGGCAAACTGAGTGAATACTGTTTCACATTGTGTCCCGTTTAATGTTTAATGCTGATCCAGATGCTGCTGCTCTTAAGTGAGATGAAACATGATGCTACACGGCTGTGTTAATAAGAAAACAAACCCACAAGCACGTACACATGTAAGTTCACTTGATGACCCGCGCTAGTGGTAGCAGCTGGGTCCGATTGCACAACCTACCAGTCATCCTGCTCTTACAACCTCCACTGGGACTGGAAAAAACCGTGAGGAGAACAACCTTTCAAATGATGTGAAAGACAAATGTTTCTTTCTCACCAAATCTAAAATGCATTACCCGTTAACAGTAACAAACCAAGCAGTTGGAACGGCACAGAGCTGAACCGCTTTTGCGTGCCTGCCCATAAGATGAGGCATGTATTTCATGAAAGCTGGAAAATAAAATTCTGTGAAAATGTGCAGACGTAAGGTCATTAACCTAACAGGAAAGTACAATGTCTTCAGGTGAACATCCCTCCTTTGCCATCCCCAAAGAACACCTGTTTGACTGTCTGTCTACTTGTTTGCCCTTTAGATCTGCCTCCATTATTCAACACTTTGACTATAGGGAGCTAGGGTTGCATTGGTGTGTAAGGGAGGGAGAAGGGGGCACTGTGCCTTGAGAGGAACGCCATAGAGTTGTGACAGGTAGATAACACCTGGATGAATAATTCAAATTGGCGTAAGCTAGCTGAAGCAGTGACAAGACAAGAAAGAAAACACAAGACGTGAATAAATCATCAGTGAAGGGACTAATAAATGAAACACCGGGGAGGGAAAACATCTCTTCCTACCTCCTACTCAAGCTTTAATCATTCCAACAACCTTGTACATGAATATTCCAGATATAACCAGCTACACTAATGTCTTAGGCAGTAAGAGTATGGTGTTTTATTATGCAATATCACCACTAAAATAGTCACCAAAATACAAAACAGTCTGATTCCACAAGGAGTGCTAGTACTGAAACTACTACTTTTAAAAAAAAAGAAAAAGAAAAAAGTCACTGCACAAGCAGTCTATTTAAATAGAGGAAAGAATCATTTCTATAAAACCAGTAATACTGTGATAATAATATTATTTTGATATTTCCCCAGCACATTAAAGTACTTTCTCAGGGATAGGACTGGCTAAACAAACGATCCATACGTGTGAGTTGGTATGACAACTCACACGTATGGAGTATGTAACTGTTTCAGGGGTCAGTGGCTTGAAGCTACCATTTATGGGAATTTGCCTAAGTCAGAATCCAGCTTTCATGTGTTAGCACTGGTGCTTCAGTTGGTCTAAATTAGGGGTGGGTTTTTATAATCGATTCATCGATTAAAATCGATTCTGGCTTGGATAACGTAAAATCGATTCATTAAAATCCTGAATCGATTTTTTTAATATAAATTTATTTTGCCCGAAATGCCAGAATCTCAGGTGACATCTCACAAAATTTCAAGAACAACCAAACAGTTAAGACAGTAAATGAGAGCAGGTACACGGATTTTGCACATAGATTTAAACACACAGCGCGACCCGCGGATCAGAATCAGTTAGATGTCGCCTTTCTCACAGTCGGGGCTGAAAGCCGACAGCTCGCTGATTCTGATCTGTCGGCGGGTCCGCGCTTTGTGTTCACGCCCTTTATGAGCCGATTCTAAAGCTGTTAGTTTGATCTCTCTCCAAACAGTATTGACCGAACCAGCAGCAAAAGAAGATCCAAACGCTTCACATAAACATCGTCATGAATTCACTCTGACTTTTACTGTTTTGCTTCCACCGCGATGCACAGCTCTCTCTCTCTCTCTCTCTCTCTCTCTCTCTGTACTTCAAGAACAGTTTCCCTTTCTTCATTATTCGCTTGCTTGTTACGCACAAATCTACTGTTGTTTACAGGCTGTCGGCTGCTGTTTTTTTCCCTTTTACATTCTTCCGAAAAGAAAACCTCATTTCTGCTGTTCAATACTGAACAAATTTAAACTTTTTAATATTATTCAAAATGCAAAACACTTAACCGTGTCTCTAACCGCTGTAACTTCAGAGGTAATGTTCATATGTTGATTAATGGTTTTCTTTCGTTTTTGATGTACTGCAGAATATTTTTATAAAATCCCAGAACAGGAAAATCACCTTCATGTTTTTCTGTGTTTTATCTTCAGCTACTTTCACACAAAGGCATCTGCTGTGACGCTTACACCTGTGATAAAGTCTTGCGTGTGTCAGCTTCCTTTTTATTGATACAAAAATATGTAAATGTACTGATCTGAATTATAATATTTCTGACTGTCAAAATTTCCCAGATTTGAATCGAATCGAATTAATCGATTCGGGACCTTGTGAATCGGAATTGAATCGATTCTAGAAATCAGTGACGATACCCAGCCCTAGTCTAAATCTCCATGGAAGCAATTTTGCAATAAAGGACATAAAACAACAAATAATGTCCCAAGAGTTTAATCGACTTCCAGGCAAGAGATTGAAGCAACTAACAACAGCTATCCCCGATAAGACATGGTAGTAAATACATTAGAGGGTTACCTAGGCAACGAGTGTCCAGAAAGCCCGCCAGTGACCATGAATGGGTTCCAATGTGGCCGAAGATTCAGATAGTGGGCTCCACCTGGTGCATAAAGCTGTTCATGACCAGGCCGAGGTCAGACTATAGTCAGCCCTCTATTTTCTTTTTATTTTATATTTACTAATTACAGAGATGGGCAGTAACGCTACTGTAATCTGTTTACTTTTTTCAAGTAACGAGTAAAGTAAGGGATTACTATTGCAAAAACGGTAATTAGATTACCGTTACTTTCCCGTAGGAACGGTGCGTTACTGCGTTACTAAAACCGAGATTTTTTTGCGAGAATGTCTCATGACAGTGACGTAAGCGAGTGTGACGTTCATGACAACAGCTGTCTGCAGATCAACAATGGATCATATATCGAGTGCGGGAGAGAGTATGAGCGTGCAGCATTTAAAGCGTGGAAGTACTGACCTTACTTTGAGTTTGGTTCCATAAAGAGTGACAAAAACATTAGTGTCCCTTGTGCGTTGGAAGAAAACTTCTTTTTATACCGAACACATAATTAAATGTTTTGCTTGATGCATAAAGTTAAAAGCTTAAAACTGATAAAACAAGTTAAAAAAAGAGACTTTTCCATTTGATTACATTTTGTATGATGGATTATGCAGAAAAAGTAGAATTGGGCTGAAAGATCTATCGCTTTATCACCTATTCAGGTTGTAAATCGTGTTTTTAAAAAGTAACTAAGTAACTAAGTAATTAATTACTTTTGAAAATAAGTAATCAGTAAAGTAACAGGATTACTTTTTGGGGGAAGTAATCAGTAATTAGTTACCGATTATTTTTTTCAAGTAACTTAACCAACACTGACTAATTATTAATTAATTTTTGTTGTTTAACCATTTATAGTTTCTGTTGCTTTTCAGCTAAATTATTCTGTATCTAAAAAAAGACCATTTCTTTTAAGGTTCATTGATTGCACGATGCTTATAAACCCAGAGTAATACTGCTGAAGTATCTTAATTAAGACAATTATTAATTATTACTTTTACCATCCAGCTGAGACAAGAAGGCTGAAGAAAAAGTGAAGTAGAAAGTTTAAAGCAGTGCTGAACACAAACTAATGTACACAACTGTCTAGACGAGTGAACTGAATGGACGAGTGCGGAAAATTTCTAAAAAAAAAAAAAAAAAAAAAAAAAAAAAAAAAGTCAAAGAAAACAAAGAAATATTATGTAATAATAAGTTAAATAATGTATTACACACAAATGCTTAACTGTGTGAAAACATCTGTTTATGAAGGATGTCCCAAGTAAAAGATTAAAAATGGTTCATAATAATTTAGTGATAAAATGTCATATTTCAACTGTGGTAATTTATGTAAAAAAAAAAAAAAAAAAAGTCATTTAATTAAAAATATATTCTATACAATCAGCATTAGTTTTTCTGTATCTTATTTTGAAGGAGTAATATGTGTTCGCAATGCATTGTGGGAAGCAGAAGCTATAGTCAGTTGGGAAAAAAATACATGGTACAGAAAACCTGGCTGTGTTTAAACTTCATCTCCTGTGGCCTGAATCTTTATATTAGGGCTGCACGATTTTGCATAAAATGAGAATCACGAATTTTTGGCTTAGAATTCAGATCACGATTCTCTCACAATTTTCTTTTCCAGTATAAATATTTATTGCACTTATTAACTGCACATCAACTTCGTAACAGTTGAAACTGAACATAAAAACAATAAATAAACATAAAAACAATAAATGTCTCACGTTTTGTGGTTGCCGCAAAATGTTGTTCTGCTTGAAATTCCGTCTCCACCGTTGCTCGACACTGCGTGTATAGAGCAGGTAGTGCAACAATAGAAAAATAGTTGCAGGACGGCACTGTGTAGCGTTTGTCTAGGGTGTTGATCATTTTCCTAAATCCCTGGTTTTGCACAGTGTTGATGGGAGCCATATCTTTGGTCAGGTGATAAGTAATAGCCTCCGTAATTTCTTTGTGCCTGCGGAAGTTCGACGGGTATAGGGAAGCGCTGTATAAGGTTCCCGTTATTGATGTTTGGGTGGTTGACCAGGACGGATTTTCTCCAGTCACTTTCTCCTCATCCCTGATGTGCTCTCCGTTGTTTTTTCCCTGCTAATTTTAGCAGCCAGCTTCTGTATCACGTGGTATAAGGCTCCGCCCTTGTCATTTATTGAGCAGGAAGAGAGAGCGCTTGTTTTCATGCAGATTACGTCCCGGATCAAAATGCAGTACAATCGTCGTCGTTGTTTTTTTTTGTTTTTGTTTTTGTTTTGTTTTTTAAATCGTTGTCATTTGGAAATGAGATCGCACATAAGTATGAATCGAGATCGCGATTTTCTAACGATTAATCGTGCAGCCCTACTTTATATACACCATCGAAAGCAATGGCTTTTCACTCAGCACTTTCATCGAGTTATTCAAGCCACAATTGTAAAAGATTGTAAGCCGTCGAGAATACCGTAATAAAGGAGCAAGACGCTCAGTTTCCTGGCTCATGAAAATTGAGTTTGGCTTGCTGTTGACCTGCGTTAACATACACAGTGTATCCAACACGTAGCGATAACAGTGTAAAGGATAACCAAGCCTTCTCAGAATACAATGCACCACCTTGACAGATGGAAATTAAATAAGTGCATTAAAAAGTAGATGGTCTTACCTGTTCTCTGTGATCCAAAAGTAAGAGCAACTCTGTTGAGCAGATCTGGCTTTGCATACTGGTCCTCATCAACCCGCACCCAAAAACAGCCCTCTGACATTTCTTGGGGACGAATCTTAAAATACACAGCCATAATTTAACATCTTTAATAAACCAGTTAGGGCTTGACAGAGAAATATAAAGATTACTTAATTATTTATTAGTCATATTAAAGCCTCGAGATATAGTTTCCCATGAAGACTGACACCAAATGTTATAAATAAATAACAATAAGCACACCACCAGGTATTTGCATTACTTTCCAGATTAATATAAAGTGCAGTATTCCCATTACTCAATGAAATAGTTTTCCTCCTTGGAACAATAACATAAAGTCAGCAGAACCTACAATACAGACTAAAATAAAGAAAGTCAGACAAGCAGGTAGATAAATAGATAGAAGTTGGTAAAACCTCAAGCTTAATTTTAAAAATATATTGAGGAGTCTTTAAATTGAATCCATAGTCTATCAAAGAATATTTTCAAAGTGAATACTTCCTTTAATCACCAAACGCTGGTAGCACTGCTGATGTTTTGAAGAATCAACTATCTTTCACTGCATATGTTTGTAGTTATATTAAACTGATCTCGTTGTCACTGTCAGCAACTGGCTTTGAAAGGCAATTAGAGCCAAGATACAAACATTGTTGCGTGACTCAATATGCCGGACCTTACTAAAACACTTGTGAATATTAGATTAAGCAGAGTCCAATGAAATGCAACACTAACGGAAAGCTGACTTCCTCCTGTATCTATTACATGTGTAAATTGCCAGCTGTATTTTTGTATGTCCACCAAAGCCAAACCTTTCAAGTTCTTGTTATATGATGAAGAAATGAAGAATGGTCAAATTAACACCATGAAACTCTGGTGCAGATGTGGATCACCTTGTTTAAAATTGCAAGACAGGGCACTGACCTCAGAAAAGATACCCTTACTAAGTGCCACTCTATTAGGAAAGTGATAAATGAGTGTCACTGCATTAGGACTGCTGTTTGTGGGCAACAGTTGGAACTTGAACTCTTATTAATGAGAAAGTTTTACAACAGCTTTGTCCCAAACACAGCCATATGCAAGGGTCTTCCACAGCTGCAGGACAGGTTCTCCACATGTCCTACAAGAATGTTCTCTGTAAATTTCAAACATCTGGTTTAATTTGCTGAACATCTGTACTGTTGTAAATCTGACATTAAATTATTAATCAAACCACAAACTAACATCGCTGGTGGTGTGAACTAATATTGCTTTGCGGATAACAACATCTGTATTAGTACCACAGAGGCTGCTCTGACAATAGCATCTGATCATCTGTTATTTTCAATTATTTCTGTCTTGGCACAAAGTGAGAAAGTTGTTGTTTAATTCTCAGAGAAACACCTGTACTTAGCAGGAGCTGCCAATAAACATCAGGAACGAAGTAGAGGGTCTCTACGTGGCCTAAATTTTAGTTTCTTCTTTCAAAGTTTTTGAAATACTTCATTTTTTATAATGTAACATACACTACGGTGCATTGTACCAACTGTAGTATGTTACATCTGTGAGTCTTACCTTGGACCAGTTCAGGCGCTTCATGGAGGTTTCAGGCTTGAATTCTTTCTTTGGCCTGAGGCCATAAGGCAGAGTGTGGTGGGTAGGTGAGCCTAGACCACCCCCAAATCCAAGAGGGGGTGGTGGGGGAGCACCAAATGGAGGAGGCATTCCAGGTGGTGGAGGTGGTGCAGGACAGCCAGGTAACGGAGGCGGAGGGGGAGGTGGTGGTGGGACTGGCCCAAGAGATGCCGGAGCAGGAATTGGAACCCCAGATGGGATTGTTGAAGAAGATGATGCCTGTCCAGCATTGGCTGGCCCCACGGGTACAGCTCCAAACTGAAAATTCAAGCAAAATAAAATTCAGCTATAGAAATAGAAATAAACGCACACACACACATGCACGCGCAGAGCTCAGAACTGAAGCAGTTTTGAATTGAACAGTAAACTGTAGCCTGGAATTTAAAAAATTATACTTGAAATACAACATCATCAATTAAATCTCCAAAACAGGCTGAACAAGGCTGATGATACGACATCTCAATCAGCCAGTCCCAGAGTTCATAGTTTAGGGTTCCATGCTATTGCACTTAGCTTCCAACTTGAAATGTATTTTCTGCAGAATGAACGCCTTCGTATTTCATTTATTTATTTATTTTTTAAATATCACGTGGCAGTGAATTCACATGTCAAAGAAAACAAAGAAAAACGACTTATTGGGGAGACCAAAAGCAAAACAAAATGTGCTTATACACCATGTTCTGTATTCTTTCCTGTGTAATACCTCTACGGTATGGATACCAGAGCTGTACTCTTTCAACCATTCAGTAAAGGCCAAATGCTCAGAAAGGGTCCAGATACTGTTAAGATCATACACACAATGATGTTTTTTCAAAAATACAAAAAAACAGAAATGCTATAGCTTTGTAAATTGTATCATATAGAGCAAATGGCTTATTGATCCATGCACCAGTTTTAGATTAAAGACGCCGACTAAAGGTCAGCCCTGGGCTCTTATTCTGCGTCTGCAGGGAAGAACACCTTTGCTGAATTAACAAGCACGAGTGAAAGTCTGTTTGGTGGGAGCGAGACTGATACAGGCATGGTCAAAGACAAAGAGACAAAGTATGTATGCATGCACCTGCACCGGTTAAATGTACCATCACCATTTGAACCAAGGCAGTATTTGAGTATTCATCCTGTGTTTGCTCACTCAAATTGAAAAATTATCATGGAAAAAAAAGGAAGTTCTTTTCCTCTCTCTGAGTGTGTAGTTATCTTGCAGTGCCAGGGTGTAGGAGTAACTCTCTGGAGTGTTGTGGTATGGGAAGGGGGGGCTGAAGGGGTTGTCAGAATAAATTGCTTTTAGAACAATTTCCTCTTATGGGATAGAGATCAGAGAATTAGAAATGGCCAACATGGAGGACTGGTCAGTATTCCTATTAGACTTAGTGTCAGCTAGCCAGTAGAGCAGCCTCTATGTCAAACCAAACGGCAGGCTCCAGTGAATAAAACCCCCACCCCTATGCCGCAACCCTAAATAACAAGAACATCTCACCATTGGAAAGTAAGAAAAGAAAGTTGAATTGCATTTCAATGCAATATTCAAGGGATTTTAATTAGTAATCCAATCCAACATTCTCTTACATCTCACATCCCGTTTCGAATAAAAACAAATGTACAAAAGTACCTGGGACCTGAAGGCCTGTAGCTCTGCTTGGAGTTCAGCTATTTTTTCTTCACACTTGACCAGCTGAGCTTGTGCCTCCTGTCTGCTTAGAAATTCCTCATCAAACTGAAAAAAAGAGCACCAAATATCCAGTTTATTCAACCAAGCACACATAATACTGACTTGGAATATAACTTGAAATTAGCTGATTTCAGCTAATGGTAGAAACAGATACAATTACACTGCTACATTACAATAAAACATTGTTTTAATATATCTCACTTTAAAATGAAGTTTGCGTATTTTAAGGTCAGTCTGGTCATTATTCCACAGCAAGATGTCACGGTTGCTAACTGATGTTTACAAAAACCTATATGGTTGTTATTCCTATGGCCTCATTATATTTAGATTTTTAGAAGAGTTTGTGTTTCATTAGTACCTTATTTTATACAACACATTAGTTTAAATGTCAGCATGCTATATTTTTGCTTCCTTTTGTCATTACTTGCCTTCTGTGCCAGTTCCGAAGCTTGTTGTTCATATTCATCTATTCGAGATTTATCCACGCACACCTCTGAAAAACAAAAAACAACTAGTCAGAAATTATCAGTGCTCTACTGAAAAAAATAAAGTAATTAAAAAAAAAAAAAAAAAAAAAAAAAGCTATCAAAATTGTGCAACTTGCCTAATAGGTGGCTAAAGTCGACATCGAGGCGCTTGCGGTAACTGAAATCTGGGTCAGTGCCACTACGGTGGAGCACAATTTGAGAAACACATTCCTCAATGATCTTAAAGTACTGTGGCCTGCGAGCGAAGATAAATGAGACAAAAAGTATAGAGAGATAGTTAGAAACATACAACTGTCTTTGAGCCACAGGCACAGGCTTTCAAGCAATTTTAATCTTTTATTTAACCAGGCAAACCATTAAGAACAAAATGCTCTTCAAAATGGTGGCCTGATAATGGCAAAGAAACCTTAGTGACAAAATTTACACTCGCTTTTCTCTGCTGTAATAAAATTAACAATTTAAGTCACTCCTGGTAGCTGCATTTAAATGACATCAAATACTATGCATGGCTATCCACTGTGTTTACGCTACGTTACCTGCAGATGACATCAGGTTGCTGCAAGGTATTCGCATACAGTTCTACAAACATTACGCAGGATATCATATTACAGGAAATCGTTTCTGTCTTCAGTCTTTTCCAACTTTCCTTATTGTAAAAATGCCGTTTCATCTTTTATTCATGACATGCTTAATGGTCTGAATAATACAATACAATTTATACCATTTATGACTCAAAGTACAGCAGACAAGTTAAATAAAATTGCCATCTCCCTCTGCAAACTTGTGGTGTCAGATGTTCATGTTGTGTGACTTTGCACCACTCACACAACAATTTGCTGGCAAAGACTTCTTTTGATTATCGCAGATGTTCAAAGCTTTAAGGCTAGCGATGCTATTAGTTGGAAATTGATTACAATTTATTAACACAAAATATAATCTCTATTTAATACTGAAATTTTATGCACTGCATTGCTACACACAAGAAACAGTGAGCAAAGACACTCTGTGCTCAAGGCCTAATGCTTTCCGCTTACTGTTGTACTTTAAATAAGGCCTGGGACTGCAAAAACACCTAATTGTATTTGTTAGTTTTAATCTGTTTAGTGTATGCAGGAAGAACATGGCTAGCAAAAAGATACGGGAAATGTGCCCGAAATCTTTTACAGTTACTGTATTATATCAGAGATAGTTTAATATACTAACAGACAGCTCTAAACTAATTAGCATATTACTGAGTTGTTTTTTCTTGTTGTTTTTCAAGTAATAGGTAAAATTTGAAAACAACTCACAAGAAAAAAAAAAAAAAATCACAACATGGTACACTTTACATGCACAAGCATATAATTACTGCAATTAACACTAATTAATGGAAATTATACATTTTTCAACTTTGAGGGGGAAAAAATATGCACACAGATACCTTAATGCAGAGAATAACTACATAATTCCCAGTTTGGCCTCTTTTGATTTTTATTTAATAATTAAACTAATAGTGGTGTATCAGATGTCTCGCACTATATCAAATATTGAAAACCTATGCCAACAGGAAATGGAAGTACTGTAAGGAAAGAGAAAATTTATCACAATTTTATTTATTTAAAGTTCTGCCCCTCACTTTGCTTTTAGGAGGGTGGTAATGTGTTTGCTTACATACATGTGTCCATATATACCACAAATTTGGTATTCACTGAAGCAATATTTAAGCTTTCTGTAGGACAGGGAATCAACTGTGTTGATTGTGGAGACAGTAAATTACTAAAGTGAGGTAAATGCTAATGTTACACAGGTCCCTGTTACAAGACCCTTTGGGTTCCTTCAAACCTAGCGCCTTAATAAAAGCACTGTTTTGATGATAATATCAGCAAACGCTGAGTAATTGCATTTAAACTGTTTCATATGGCTCTGCTGGACACACTGATCACAAAATAACCAGGGCCAAGCCTCAATAAGCAGAAGGAAATAATATAATAACAACAGATGACATGCAACGCTGGGAGGCACAGTGCTATTGTGAGTTAAAGATAAAGTGAATGTTTGATCTGTTCATTATCTTACAATGATCCCGCTGAGAGTCCTAATCCCTTCCACACCAAATCATTAACTAATACTTTGATACTTACAAACAGTGATTAATCAGGGATATTGGTTTCCACCTCTTCCTAAAACAATGCAGAGACTGCATCTCATAATACCATGCATATGATTCGAAACATTAGCTACACAATGGAATCACTGAATCAAAAACATTAACAAAAAGAATTCCAATAACTAAAACCAGTGCAGTTCATCAGAGGGACCACATTCAGACAATGCCTAATCTGCCACTAAGGACAATCAACAATGCAAGACAAATTTCTTAAGCAAACCCAGTACACATATTTAACAGAAATACTATAAGCTAATGGAGCCTTAATCACTAAACTACAGGGAGAAATATGTTCATTCCATTAAGCTACTATTTTTAAACAGTCCTCACAATACTGATGTTAAATTATAAGATGAATTAGAGTGAATTCATGTTCTAGATAAAAACAAAATCAAAGGATAATGTATTATTTTTTTATGGTCAATTTTTAGTACTTTTTCCTGATGAATAATTTAAAACATAAGTCAATTATTATAACTGCTAGTTGTTATTAGAGATGGACCGATACGTATCGTTCCGATACTGACCTAAATTACTGGATCGGATATCGGAGAGAAATAAAAAATGTAATCCGATCCGAAGTATCACAAAATCACCTCACAAAACGCGCTGATTGGCGTAACCCAGCTCAGCGCATTGGAGCAGTATGTGTCACGTGATAGAGCGGCTGTTGTCTGCGAGACCTGTCGGCGGTCTGGTGGAGCCTTTGGAGCCTCGCTATGCTTCCAAACAGTGTCATTTCATCTCAGAGAAAACTATCCCAGAGGAGTAAAGCAAGTGTGTAAGTGCATGTCTGAATGTTTGCATAGTATTTTCACGTTAAGCTTAACAACTGATATATGGAGCCACAGCTGGACTGGTCGTCGGAGTTCCATATTGATGTGAAAAGGAAGAGACTTGTTCCATACTTCAGGTAGAATAAAAAAAAACCAAAAACAAACAAAAACAAAAATACAAAGCTGGAGTTATTCTGTCTTTGCTACAAAGCTGACTCTTCTCTCATTCTCTCCCCTCCCTCCCCCTTTGCTACTTCAATCATGAAACTGATCAATGACCAGCTGATCGTTTTTTCTGCCGCAAGTCCCGTCTTTCTTGTTTGTTTATCGCCCACTTTGCGCCAGAAAGAGGAGACCAGCAGATAAACAACAGCAGCACGTTTAAGCTTGATAAGCTGTTGTTAGAATTGATTTAATATTAATTTTTAGTTTCAGCTGATGTTTGCTGGAGCCACGACTGTAAAAGCTGCTGGTCATGATATCCGTTTGGATATGTGGTAAGAGGGAAACATGAAAATGAATTCAGGAGATGTCCTTACTGAATCATCAGAGCTGAATAATGATGGAGAAACAGGATTACATTTTAAGTGACATGAATGAGTTGAAGAGAAGTTATGAACTGTTTCTGAGAGACAAATAACACCAGGATCCTTTTTTTTTTACGTAGCTGACGGCTGGTAATTGTGCAGGGGCGGGTCTAGCAAAGTTTTGCCAGGGGGCCAGGTAGGACATTAGCAGGGAAAAGGGGGGTACAAAAAATACTTTTCTTTGATATTTCATTTAAAATGACTAACTTGTTGATTGCGTCGATTAAGCATCACGAGGCGGGGGTGGTTCCCTTTTTTTTTTTTTTTTGTGGGAGTTGGCAATCCTATTAGTTAGGTTGTTTAATATTTCTGCTAGGTACACTTTAAAATACCAGAATAGGGAGGATGGTGTAGGTTTAAGTTTGTTAGATTGATCAGTGTAGCTGAACTATAAAATATTTTGGGTGCAGTGTATTTTTTGCATACAGGTATAACAGAATAGCTTTACTGTTTTGTTTTTTAAAAATTGAGCATGAATTATACAAATTGCAGCAAGATATTTATAAAAAAAACAGTTTTATTGATTAAAAAAAAAAAACACACTATATCGGATTCATATCGGTATCGGCAGATATCCAAATTTATGATATCAGTATCCGTATCGGACATAAAAAAGTGGTATCGTGCTATCTCTAGTTGTTATGTGTAATGTTCTGCCTTTATATTAAATTAGAGAATAGAAGCTGAAGTTGCATATCTCAGACTACCACTAGAAGGACCCCACGCACCACCAGTGGTACGCATACCACAGTTTGAGAATGACTGTTCTTGATAAGATAGCTGATCTCACGGTATAGCTGACATCAATTGGATATCTTTTCTTATTGTAATCACTGAAAATTTAAGTAAACAGAGCCTGTCCTGGATGTATCATGGCTGAACAGTTTAAATTAAACTCAAATTAAACTCTAGAGTTTAACCCCTTCAAAAACAAATAAAAACAAAATAAGAAATCAGAGCTAGCATTTTCAAATCATCTAAATCTCATAGGTTTGGGGGTTTTTTTGTTTTTGTTTTTTTATAATGCAAATACAGTATGTCCCATATTATTATTATTTGTCTGAAAAAATCCTTTAAAAAAAAAAACAACAACAACAACAACACAAAAAAAGTTGGGCCTGGGAAAGTTGCCTAGTTTAAAAACCCATGCTAACATACCTGGCTAAACATTTCCCAGCTCATTAGATTCAGTGGGGATAAAAACATCCTACAGAAACGCAGCTTTTCAAAAGCAGGGATGGGCAAGAGTTCAACACTCAGTGAAAGACTGTGCGGGCAGCTAGTTAAACAACAGAACAGTACTTCTCAAACTATCAATTGAAAGACATTGGGGGCCTCATTCTCTCAGTTCCAGTTTGTGATGCACTGTCTATGTACAACTCTAAATGTTATATATAGTGATTTACAAATCATCGATTTTAGGTTTTCTCCTCTCTTCTTACCATTTCTTTAAGATGGCTTCAAAAATTGTGTACTCTAGACAGTTACATCCCTGCAACAGGGAGCAACAGTGTATGTTTTTAAATGTATGAAATATTTGTGAATGGTTAATGATGTTTAGCAAAGTGAGGGCAGTCACAGAAGCACCAGTGCTTAAATAAAAAAAATGTATATATTAAAAATAATAATAATCAGACAGAGCTAGAGAAGAGCACCAAAAAGGTGTTGTTTTTTGGCAGGTGATGCATTTTGTATTCTTCAGACTAAAGCTCCATCTTTTGATCAAGCCAAGTCACACCCAACAGCAAGAGAACCAACATAAAATAAGCCTTTGAAAAGCACCATTAATAGGAGATGAGAAATGCTCTGTAGCAATGGCTTCTGTAGAAGGCTTAGAGATGAAAGAGAAAGCATTCTCTTTGTTAACCAATGTCATTGAGAGGGTTTAAGGCGGCAAGAGCTAGACCTCCACAAAGCATAAGCTCTTCAACAGTGTACATCATTAACAATGTTCAAAACTGCTTAGACCCTGAGATGTGTGTGCATTTAGGTAAAATGTGACATGAAAATGCAGTCAGAATACAGTCTAGAGACTGTAAATTACATTACTATACTCTGCTATTTTTAAGAAAACGAATAAGGCAAACCAATAAACCTGATTAGTGAACAAATACATATGAATAAAAACTACTAAAGGAAAATTATAAGTATACAAGTAAACATGTAGTCTAAATAAGGAAACATTTAGCTGATTCATTTAACTGACAAGTAAAGCATTACTCGATTCATTAAACTGTGTGTGTGTGCGTGTGTTTGTGTTGATTTTTACCTGATCAAGTGGTCATTTCGTATAAGCACGAGGTGCTGCAGTATAGAGAGGAAATATGGCTCTGCACTGCTGTCCTTTACCATGCTCTGCACAATACTGAATATATCACCTGCATCAGTGCAGCGAGTCAAGGATTTGTATTTCAATGTCAACAGTGCAATTTCACGTAAAAAAGAAGGTAATGACACAAAAGTAAATGTAAGAAAAATGTGTTTTGACTCTAATTTACACTTTTGTTTGCATAATGTCAGAAATAATTTACCTTAACTGGATCCCATGAATGTCTCATAAGAAAATTAGGCACAATTACAAGACACAAACACTGAATCATAAATCCAAATTGCATGTACCTTTTTATAATAAAGACAAGGATATTCAAGCTCACTCTTAATGTCTTCCAGTCTGTGAGAGAACTCCATCATGTCCTCTTCTTTGTGCTCCTCAAATACCTTGAGCTGAATGTCAAGGGCCTCATTCCTGATGACTAGCAGTTGCTACATAAGGATCAAGGTGCAAAAAGAAGGTGCATAAAGAATTATGCAAAATTAAATAGTGAGGAAAGCTCAAGATCCTTTATTAAACTCAAGTAAAGACGAGGAGCTCATCCTAACTGTGATTATTTACAGGTGTGGGCACCAGCGTTTTACTTTCATTTATTATTTTCTCATTTTGCTGGCAACAACAACACTGCTTACAAAAGTTAAACATGTTAGCTAGATGGTATAAAAGCCAGAAGGAAGATTATTAGCCGAGACACTAGAAACTTTATTGGTTTCTGGCTGTCGCACAGACAGAGGACGTGCAAACTCTCCTCTGTGTTTCATGAATTATTTGCTGGAGTAAAATGACGATATTTCACTGAAGTGGACAACTCATTTTAATATTAATGCAAGGTGAGTCTGAGTTTATATTGTGTTCGTCTGTGTGTGTGCGTTTGTGTGTGGTGGTTATGTTTTGCTTACCGGCAATATCTCTTTCAGGCCACAGCGCATAAATTCATTTCTAATGTGCAGCCTGAAGTCCAGCTCATCAGGGGATGTTACTAGTGCATTGATGAGCTGCATGCATGCCACCTGCAACATGGGGGTACACAGAACAAAGAGAGTGTGAGAGAAGGGAAGAGAGCAGAATGAGAGAAAGAACCAAAGAAAGAGATGATGGACTTTTTTCCAGAAGATGATGAAAAGCGTGCTGGCATGCATTCTAAATGAGCCATGTCCCTTGGAAGCAAAGGACCATAACTAATGCATGTCTATTTTCTCCAGTCACCAACTGGGGGTGGGGGCTGATTTTAATATTAATGTAACAACTGCAGCCCCATATACACACATACACACACAACTAACCAACTGTCAATTTAAGGGCAAACTTGCTGTTTTGAAAGCAGTTTTTCACTCCCCTCTGAGTTTGGTTTATTACGCAGGGACAGCTACATTGTGTGACTCTTCAACTACCCAGGCAAAGATAAACAGAAAAATCAATTATTGACCAGTAAGGCAATCCATTCATGTGTGAAAAGACAATATGGCAATGCTAGATATTCAGGTGATGTTTAATTTGATGGCACACTCTCATCTTTGGTACTCCAGTTTACTAATACCTGTCACCAAAGAGCCTCTTTAATATTGTAACGCTACTGATGTTACAAAGTATCACAGCACCTTTGTATTGCCTGCCAATAAGTCACCAACGCCATCACAGGTCCCCACCCACACTCAGTGCCAGATTTGGCTTTGTGGATTTTAGTAAAGTTCAAGCTGAAGGGTCATCTTTTGACATAGCACAAGCTGCATATGGTACTTACAGAATGCTATTTCCAAGGAGCATAACAAATACAGCAGGAGCTCCGGAAAAAGTGTATCACTGCACAAAGCGATGAAGGGCCTAGTGGTTAAAATTAAATCATGTAGTTTTTACTCTAAATGGGAAGTCATGGAACTCTTATCACACCTTCAGCTTTATATTTGAGATAACAAATAAGACAAATATGAAGACATTGAGATAGGAGTATTAAGAGACAATACTGGTATCCTCAATTTTAGTATTTATGGTTTAAAAAACGTTCCCTAGGCTGACACTATGAATAAAAGTACCGAAATAGAACAGAAAGCCTGTAGCCACACATTTCAATGCTTAGGATAAAAGTGTCTATGCTTTAATAATGCATGGGGTTAAAGGGGATTTGTGCTGTCTATTAGACAGTCGAGGTAATAACAAAGCATCAATAAAACACAACAAAGTACAAAGGGCAATGTTTGTTTGGCCACAGATGAGTTCTGTGTATTTAATATCCTTGTGTAAAGTAAATTCTACCTTCTAGTGCACTGGAAAAAAAATCCTGGTTGTTATTTTTCCCCACTTCCTTTCTATAAATACCTCATTTTAAATTCCAGTGTCTCCCCTTCCCTCACCAACTATTGATTTTTTTTTCTTTCGGTGAGAACTGGTCAAAGATAATTATACAGTAAACTGAATGTGAATGCTATTTGGTACCTATCACAAGGTACTACAAACAAAAACCAAATTCTTATTCCAATAATATGGAAAAGATGATTTAAGCTTCATTATGTGTGCCTCAATTATTGCTCATGTTATGGGGAGCTCTGTTTAACAGTCACACTATATAAATGTTTTAAAGGGACAAGAAGTTTCCATAATTTATATGATTACATTTTAACATGCAAACCTGCACTGTTTGAAACAGTATATATGCAATGTTTAAGTGTGCTTGGAGAGTAAAGATCCAAACAATTTTATCTAAATGGAGAATGTGTAGAGGGAATACACACAAGAATAAAATGGCCCGTTTTTTATGTTCGTCTTTTTGTTTAAGGCAGAACATGAAAAGGGACTTGTATATTGATTAAATGAGCATGTTCTTCTACTGCTTGCTTTTATGTTTCTTGTTAACTTGTTAACTGGTATAGGGACTGTTCCTTACTTAGTCTGCCCAGCTGTCTGTAGATTTTAAGCTGATATTTATTCAAAACAAATGGTGCAGATGAATTTGTGGGTCGAATTTTAATTTCTGACATGTCTGGTCTGAAAGCGATCATTAAAAAGTGACATCTGTACTTAACTGAAGCATCTGGCACCAGTGTTGGTCAAGTTACTTGAAAAAAAAGTAATCAGTAACTAATTACTGATTACTTCCCCCAAAAAGTAATCCCGTTACTTTACTGATTACTTATTTTCAAAAGTAATTACTTAGTTACTTAGTTACTTTTTAAAAACACGATTTACAACCTGAAGAGGTGATAAAGCGATAGATCTTTCAGCCCAATTCTACTTTTTCTACATAATCCATCATACAAAATGTAATCAAATGGAAAAGTCTCTTTTTTTAACTTGTTTTATCAGTTTTAATCTTTTAACTTTATGCATGAAGCAAAAATTTAATTATATGCACCATTCTCTGACTTGAATAAATTAGTTTAACATTTAAACCTATTTTCTACACATTCCAGCACATAAAATAAAATATTTTTTGTGTTTACACTCACTCTTTCAAATAGATGCAAGTAAAACACAGCAGAAAATAAATAAAGTCAAAGACTCAGCGGTCCTGTTGCTCTATTTTCACCTGTAAAGCAGGACTGCGGTAGGCGGAGGGTTACCCTGGTGCAGGTGTGCCGCGGTCAGTTGAAGAATCCGCGAGTTTCTCTGTGAGTTTCCCATTACGTCGTAGCTACTCGGAAGTTTAGGGGGGGTTTTTTCGCTGTAAAAAGAAGTTTTCTTCCCACGCACGATGGACGCTAATGTTTTTGTCACTTTTTATGGAATCAAACTCAAAGTAAGGTCAGTGCTCCCACGCTTTAAACGCTGCACGCTCATACTCTCTCCCACAATCGATATGTGATCCATTGTTGATCTGCACACAGCTGTTGTCACTAACGGCGCACTCGCTTACGTCACTGTCGCGAGACATTCTCGCAAAAAGATCACGGTTTTAGTAACGCAGTAACGCAGCGTTCATACGGGAAAGTAACTGTAATCTAATTACCGTTTTTGCAATAGTAATCCCTTACTTTACTCGTTACTTGAAAAAAGTAATCAGATTACAGTAACGCGTTACTGCCCATCTCTGTCTGGCACTGACGAGTTCATGAAAAACAGAATGAACAGACCTTTTTTTTTTTTTTAATTCTCATGTTGCACTTGCAAGTGGTGTTTTCTGTATTATTGCTGCTCAACATGTAGGTCTATTTGCCTCGAAAAACTAATTATATAGCATGAGATGTTTGTTTAACGATGGTGTTCACATCAAAATTGAAAATAAACAAAGTTGCTCACTTTTTTCATGCTGAAAAAACAGAACCTTCAAAAAATTTGAGAGGGCTTTATGTAGCATTGGTGTTTATTTACTGTAACTGATTCACCAAGATTTAATTCAACTCATCTTCATCTATAGAGCACCAAATTACAACAACAAACACATTGTTAATGCAAATGAACAATGACACTGTCTTTAATTGCAGCATGCCACTTGAGACATTTCACCCACATGAATATAGCAGCCATATTTTCCCCATAACAATTAATCAATTCTAAATAACATTAAAATACAAGCATTTTGCATATACTAAAAGATGAGAAATGTCTAGCTGCCTTTTTAGGCGTCACTGCGACTTGATCTGTGATTTGCAATTGGTTGACTGAAAATTAGTTGCAAATAAAAAATATGACAAAACAACAAAACAGGAATTTTATCAAACCTCACAGTGAATGTTTAAGTAACTGAGGGACCTTTGACTGGCTGTGATCTGTTGACATTGTCACGTTTTCACAGTTACTGTGTATGTAATATCAGTAAAATCTGCGGAAAACAAGGTGTCAGATGGTGGAAAAGTATTTTGCACTTACTTGTAATTGAACTGAGCGATCGCGTAGTCCTTGCACAATGGGACTGAACCTCTCAATGCCTCGCCATTCCCCCGCTGTGGTGATGGCTTCAAGGACCTTCTCCAAACTAAATGAGAACATAAAATGCATGACTGAACAGTTTGAGAGAGAAAAAAATGAAGCAATGCATTCATTTTTAGGGATTTAACCATACGCTCTTTCCTATATTGTATCCAAGGTTCCTTGGAGTGCGCGAGTGACTGAATTATAAGGTAAATTACAGTGCAGTCTTTCTCTTACTGCTCTGTTAAGTTTCGGCCTTTTTATGACATTTTAGCACCATTTATTACTGTGTGCCAGTATGATTTAAACTGATAATAAAGACATGATAGTTATCCACTTTACTATTTAAGTACAGCCTAATCTAATGGAAAAACATTGTGCTTTAACATTAGAAAAAGTCAGTCAGATAGAAATGTTGAGAGAATCAATGACATACATGTTCTCTTCTCCTACAATGCAGATGGCTGACAACAGCTTTACCACATCGGTCATCATTGCAGACTGGTTGGGATCAATGGCTCTTGCCAGTAAAGCAAGACTTTTCTCCTCCCCCAGAATTCGATCCAAGCCATACTGTAATGGAATCAAAACATTATTACCCAGACATGCTGCAATTTGCCCCATTTTTGTCAACAAAAATACAAATCCACATTAAACAACATAACCAAAGTTAAGCTCATCATATATTTTCGTGTACTTCAAATGTATCTAAATGATCAAATATTTGACTGAATAATGTGTCCTTTTTTTTCCTTTATAAAAAAAACAAACCCCAGAAAACTATGTCCTACATGTCAAAATTGATATCTAATTGCATCCACAAACACACATAAACTTAAAGTGACTTTGTAACACAATCTCTCCAATAAATCTACAATTTACCGGGGAGAAAGGTTTTCTTATTATATTTATTTTGTCAAAGGGCAATTTCACAGTGTGGTAACTTTTAGTATTACATTATTATGCCACTGGTGACAGAAGACAGAAAAATCAGACAAAGGCAGAAGAAGAAAAGGCTGTAGCGACAGCTGGCAGAGAACACCTGTCTTCTTGGCATTGTGGTTACCCCACATCCCAAGACACCTCTTTAGCCGCAGAAAGGTCTGGGCTAACACAGAGGCCTATGGGTTTTTGTTGGCGCCTGGCACTTATTGAGAAGCAGGATTATATCAGAACTTGCAGCACATTTTACACTGCATATCTTTCTCCATAGGGTTTTAGCTCTACATGGAAAGTTGCTGGGAGGGTTCTTATCCTCTCTGCAGCTACTGATAAACTATTAAGAAAAACAGCTGAAGCATTATGAATTATTAGTACTTGAGAAGTAAACATTTTAAATAGCTTTGGCCTGGGACATACAGGGTGGGCCATTTATATGGATACACCGTAATAAAATGGGAATGGTTGGTGATATTACAGTCCTGTTTGTGGCATATTAGTATTTATGAGGGTAAACTCCTCAAGATGGGTGGTGACCATGGTGGCCATTTAGAAGTCGGCCATCTTGGATACAACTTTTGTTTTTTCAATAGGAAGAGGGCCATGTGACACATCAAACTTATTGGTAATGTCACAAGAAAAACAATGGTGTGCTTGGTTTCAACGTAACTTTATTCTTTAGGGGTAGAGCTGAGGTAAAAATTGAGGTAAAGATCTAAGATGGGTGTGGCTGACTCATGAGTGCAGAGCAAAGAGCTCCAAAAGTAGCAAAGTTAGACAGCCAATGACCTCTTCCAATTTTACACCCCTGTCAGTCTTTTGTATTTTTAAGCATTTTTAAGTTCATATAAACTATTTTTGTGATATGAACATTACAGCTTAAAAGGCCATGTTTCAAAAACTATAGTGTCAGTGTAGAATCATAATATATGAATTAGATTAATTTAAAGAAACCTGATCTACAAAAACAGACTTTTTATACCCAGCAAATATCCATCAAACAAAATAAGTGAAATAATAAAATGAAATAAAATAAGCTATTGTCAATACCTTGTTGTTCATGAAGGCTTTGAGACACTGGATAACTTTATGTTGGTTCTTTTTGTCAATTTTCTCTTGGCTATTGAAACAAGACAGCAATAGGTTATTGTTTGCTATTAAACACTTAAAAGAATTAAATAATTATTGAGACCGGAACGAGTTTGAACATGAATGCATAAACTTACTGTTTCTTGAATAGCAACCTCTCCAAAATGTCTAGCAGCAGTCCAAGACCTTCATGCCCAAAGTTTTGCACCCAGCTGAAATAACAAACATGAAATCGATATCACAATAGTCCCAGACTGACAACTGACAACAATTTCATTCTCATCCACCAGGCAGAAAAACAGAACTCAGTACTTTGTGTTGAAGAGAAAGGCAGTAGAGGTAAACAAGATACTGTAAAAAATAATTAAATAAAAAGGTTGCACATGCATACACTGTTATCCTCTGCTGTGTCTGAAATACATGAACACAGTAAAAGCTATAAACACAAAATTAAGGGAAAGCCTGGCCCATTGAAACCCACAGAGTGGATCCAGTGACTTTTATACATTCGGCTAGAAGTGAGTAAAGGCAGACAGTGTGATTGATTGTCCCACCATTGTCCAACGTTCATGTGTGAAAATGTTTTCTACCCAAACAGGAGATTTAGGACTGACATGTCACACAGTGCTTTCTCCAATCATGAGAAAAAACACCAAATGAGAGAAAATCTTCTTCTCTCTCTTCAGCAGATTTTCAGAATCAATACCACAGCAGACTTTAGCATCTCCGATGGAGGAAAACTTTACTGAGAAACTTTTTTCCATGCCCCCTTCCCCACTTTTCTTCATTTCCATGTCAGCCTTCTGTATAAGAGTGCATGTATCTTATTAGGCACATATATGATTAGCAATTAAATCTGGTCTGCACCGGAAATACTAATCAGTTAATCATTAAATTCATTCAATTTCATTAATGCGCAATACCCAAATGCCTTGGTCTTATGTAGACTGTGGCAGAAGAGTATAACATAACTCTACTGGAACAATAATGTGGATCTGACCCTATAAAGACAAAAGGCAGATGGTAACACTGCTAACACAAATGCACATGACACAAGAACGTGACTGTAAAACCAGCAAAGACAATGAAGAAACTGTTCATTATTTTAGGTTCTATATTGATTGCTATCTAAGCGCTTTCTTCCTTTAACACCCGTATTGGATTTATTTTCTCCAATTTAGCCGACTATCAAATTAATGCAAAAAAAACTTCACGGAATAAAAACATTTTCTTGCTGCTCTTTATGTGAAAGCTGATTTTAGACACATCTTATGGAGAACGTACCTTTGATCCAATAGAATGCTGCCTGTGATTACAGAGTAATATTGAAAGCTTAGGACCAACGTATAATATAGATTTATTTTCCTTCTAAAGGGCAAATTCTTTCCAACCACTGAACTCAAGGAGCTATTCTTTAAAAAAAAGTGTGATGAAGAGTGACTCTACAAAGAGATTCACATGAATGAACATATTCTACCTTTATTCTACAACAGAGCTGTTTGGAATCAGATATCAGTAATAGTTTTGTTTCATATAAATAAGACAGAACAGTGTTATTAAGAAGTATTATGTTGCTTAATGTGGTGTTTACCTGGTTAACAGCATGAGAGAGAGGCGGATGTAACACTGGGGGTACCAGGAGGTGAGAAAGTGAAGGTAGATGAGTTTAAATACCTGAGGTCAACCATCCAAAGCAAAGAGATAAAGGAGAAGTGAAGAGTCAGGGCTGTCTTTGTGACAGAAGGAAGGCAGCAAGAGTAAAAGGGAAGGTTTACAAGATGGTAGTGGCCTGCTATGACGTATGGCTTGGAGACGGTGGCCATAACAAAAAGGGAGGAGGCCAAAGTGGAGGTGACAGAGCTGACCAGTGACCAGGATTGATATGATTAGAAATGAGTACATGAGAGAGGCAAGGCTGAGCTGGTTTGGGCATGTGCAAAGTAGGGATAGTTGATAGATTGTACAAAGGATGCTAAATGAGGAGCTGCCAGGCAGGATGAAAGATGAGAGACCACAGAAAAGCTTCATGCATGTAGTTAAGGAGGACATGCAGAGGACTGGTGTGACAGAGGAGGACGCTAAGGAGAGGGTGAGATTAAGGCAGATAATCCACTGTTGAGTACCCTAAAGGGTGCGGCTGAAAGAAGATGAAGAATTGTAAAGAGGCTGAATACTGGCCCAGGCTTTTGGTCTCCCCAGATCCAAACACCTTCTGTAGTCTCCTTCTCCACACTCGGGTTACCAGTACTTGCAAACCAAGGTACTCCAGCTTTAAGAATGAATACCATTGAACCAGAGGCATGAGCTAAATTGTAGACTGCCCCTCCCTCTTGTCTGAACCTGAATTCCATCTCTGAACATTAGCATTCACAGTTGTTGCTCTAATCACCACACTCTGTGCCTTCCAGCATCATATGTACATAAATTCTCAAGGTGGCAGGATAAAACGGGAAGCTGTTATCTAAATGCTTTATCTTGAAAAGAAGCAGGTTGTGTGTATGATTACATTTTTCTTCCATCTACTATTGTGTCTCTGAAGAACACTGATAAATGGCATTTTGTAATAAATAACCAATTTTAATGTTAATCCAAACAGATGGGAGATTAGTTATTGTTTTTCATTTGTTTGTTTTGATTTATTCAATGTAATCTACACCTGTCACAAAAATATGACAGGTAAACCCCATTCCAGTTTCTACATTAATAACTGAGCTTATAACAAACACCTTAGCTAAATCTATTAACAGGAAGCCCATCTGTTTGGGCGGTTTTGGGTTGTTTGTTTTTTTTTACAATTCCTCAAAATATGGAGGCACAAATGCATCAAAAGAAGCAGAATCCTCTTCTAATTGTTTGCACAATACTATGGCTACATCACAATGAATAGCCTGACAGGAGAAAGAAGGGGGGGGGGGGGAGACCAGCTGTCTGATTCCCAGCATGACTTCTGCAGTGTTTTAAAAAAGGTAAACAAAAACAAAATAATAGGGGCTTTTAATTCCCAACTTCATGCCATATACAGACATTTTCTGCATACATCTCCACTTGTATATATTATATATAGAGTGAGTGCACTAAAACATAGCCTTGTACCATCATTTACTACTATGAGAGCGTGTCAGGGTTAGATGGAAAGAGGCTGACAAAAACAGTGATGGCTTTACAGATGTAGATTTAAAAAAAAAAAAAGACTGCTGCCAAGGTAGATCAGAAAAAATGCTCTCAAGTTTCAGAGAGGAAAACAAGACTTATATTCTACATTGGTCCCTACCCAGTCAGTACTGTAGGATTTTGGTTATAGAGGTCTTAATAAGAGCTTTATTGAAATTCATAGCCCAGTGGCAACTGTATGCAAGTTTTTCATCATCAACAGTTCAGGCAGAGAGCAAAGAAGAACAATCAGATGATCTCAAGCAGGAATTACAGAGGAAACCAGGATACCTGCACTGTGAGGCTTTCCTGAAACAAATATGAAAGACATTTGTGGAGACATAAGTGAAAAATGGATACTGGTGGTAAGTCAGCTTTCAAAGGCTGTTTGATGTTTTTAGCTTTTAGACATTCTGAAGATCTCAGAGGCCTGAAAAAGAAAATGGAATAGCTTTCCAAAACGCCTGAAGAAGTCTTATTAAGAGCAAGAACAACCGGGCCGATGCAAAAGTTTATGTATGAGCATGACTGTGTGTCCTAACTGAAGGTCAGGGAAAGTTTGGATACAGCAAATAAAGCTGGACAGACTGCATTTTTTATTAAACATGTCTGTTAAATCATGCATTCACAGATCAAAACTCGTAGTCTTTAAAGTCACATTAAAGGCATGTTAACAGGCGCTCAGTGTTTTGGGTTTTGTTGTTTTATTTTTCAGAGACTGACCCAATCTGTTGTCAGTTTACTCATGGACAAGTTCAGACTTCGCTAACAAGGTCTGGATTTCCTCTTGCTGGTTCAGTTACCATTGTTGCCATCCTCAGTATTATTCAGCAGGTAGCTCACGGAACAATAAAGGTTCGCATCTCGTGGTTACTCCACCATCTCTGACTTTAACTGGCAAAAGTGTTTCTTTTCTGTTCTGGAGATCAGCTACGAGCTACAGGACCACTCAAAAAAAAAAAAAAGAAAAAAAAGGAACGAGCATTTCTTACATCATTTTGTGAATACACTGGCTCCCATGACCTCTTTTCCAACACCACAATCACTTTGCCAGAAATTCAGTCCAATGAGATAGATAGATATATATATATATATATATATATATATAGATATAGATATAGATATATAGATATATATATATAGATATAGATATAGATATATAGATATATATATATATATATATAGATATATAGATATATATATAGATATATAGATATATATATATATATATATATAGATATATAGATATATATATAGATATATATATATATATATAGATATATAGATATATAGATATATATATATATATATATATAGAGAGAGAGAGAGAGAGAGAGAGAGAGAGAGATAGAGATAGAGAGATAGAGAGATAGAGAGATAGAGATAGAAATATATGATATATCTATCTATGTATATGTGTGTGAGTGCACGCATGTTATGTCACAGACAGATTCTTGTTTTGTACTCCACATGCTGTCTGCCTAGACTCTAAAATGATTAAAGTATTTTATATTCTGTTCTGTCTGCTCATCTAGCATTCTCTGGCAGCACTTGGGTTTCATTGGTTCCTAACATCTGGCACCCTCCCACATCCCAAATGAGAAAACTTCAATCACACTCTCTGCCTGAATGTGTTTGGAGAAGTGCTGTGCAAAAATTATCTAAAAAAAGAAAGGAGAAACTTTTTCTTTCTTAGTGAAGACACATACCTGGTAACATTTTATGTTATTAGTAATTCATAATGACACACATGGGGCATAGTTATCTACATCTAAGATATAATGCCACAATATTTCGATACTGTGAAAATACTCATTTGTGTTCCAAATACACAAATATGTATTGTGGGGATGGGAAGAATACGTTTTCCCTAAGTACAAGGCATGTAGAGCCCAAGTGTTTCAAACATTTTTGGTGGATTTCCAAAGCTCTGGGGTCCGTTCTTCGTACCTCGCTAAGTAAGTTAGCTGGATTTGATTGTTGACGATTTCGCCTGATCTTGGATCGTTCGGTTCTCCGAAGCTCATCCGGGACTTGCTGTCATAGCAACATATCCGTAAGCGTAAACCTGCTCGGGAGCAGGTTTACTTTATGTAAACAAGATTAGCTCGCGGCCACGCAGGTATGTCCGCGTCATTTATACGAAAGCAACAGCGATATTTTTCCACTGTTTCACCATAAATAAATATTATCAATGTAACTAAAGATAATGCAGCACCTGATCCTTTTATTGATTTCACACAGATACATACAGGTCATTTCCTAAAAAAAGGGAAATGTACTATTAATCATTCTATTACATGTATTTGATTATTACAGATGTAATTCATATTTCAGAGTAGTAATTGCAAATTACTTCGTGTAATCAAGATGAGAGACCACGGCTATAAAAGCGAAGGGGGATTTGGGAAGTCTGTCGCAGCCATATCCTGTCCGTATACGTGAGCAACCCATTGCGGAAGGTGCAAGATTGATAAGGAGAGTTTTCAGAATTCAGCGTATATTGCGGGACAGACAGGATCCTTTAGCTCAGCGCGATAGTGTGCTCATTGAGAGATATCGATATTCCCGTGAGGGTATTATTTACTTAACCAACTTGTTGACGAGGGGGTGCAGGACCACCACCTGTCTTTTTTTGCTCTGCCCTTTTCTTGGTTGCTGTTATAAACAAACAGATTATTTCAGGGTCTCTTTTCAAGAGACTAAAAGCAATATAAGTGATAAATATTACCATTCTGTAGAATATTCTTATATTTCACTTTTACTTGTTCCCATGTTCTAGTGGGTCCTGTCGTGGCTCTAATGTGAAAGAGGATATAATGTAATATAATATAATAAATTTACCCTACCGCCTACTGGTGTTGGCCAGAGGGGCCGATGGCGTGATATGGCAGCCTGGCTTCTGCCAGTCTGCCCCAGGGCAGCTGTGGCTACAACTGTAGCTTGCCTCCACCAGTGTGTGAATGTGAGAGTGACTGAATAGTGGCATTGTAAAGCGCTTTGGGTGCCTTGAAAAGCGCTATATAAATCCACTCCATTATTATTATTATTATTATTATTAAATTACTTACGAGTTTAATTTGTCAGCAACTTTCTGCCAGCCCTCTGTCCTTGCTTTTGCAGCCTTTGCAGTGTTCCCTTGCGTTTTAATTAAACTCTGAAACTCCTGAAATCCCTCAATCAAGGGTTCTTCCTCTGCTGCCGAAAAATACCGAGCGCGCTCCTTCGACATTTTCGCTGACCAAAGGGTTGCCGATCAATGTTTCTACTATCGATGCGTAGCCCCTGTTAAGCCACCCAGTTAGCTCACATTACTTCATCCAGCTATACTAATCGTCAACAACAGGTGTGTTCGAAGAACCGGAATAGCGAGCTCAAAGTTAGCGCGATTATTTGATCTTGGATGTAGTAAGCGAGGTACGAAGAACGGACCCCTGGTTTGCATCTCCCTTGTCAACAGATACCTGCACTCCAACGTGCCAAATCCAATTCAGCCGGTATGTATTGTGCTAAATGTAACACATGCCATATAACAACCGGAAGACGGCTCCCTACATATTTCACCTACAGGAGCTGTCCAGCCATGGAAACCCACACCATGAAGCTCTCACTGCAGTGTTTGTGCTTATGTTAATGTCAGAAAAGGTCCAGATCTCTGCAATCACCGAGTGATGGTGACTTTTTATACCCCTCGGCACTTAGCGACCCACTATGTACCTTTATGTGGTCTGCCATTTCGTGATGGAGCTTCTGTTGTTCTCAAATACTTCCACTGCAATAATGGAATCTTATTACAGTCTCACACTAATTCAGTCAGCTCTTTAGAATGAACCATTCTTTCACAAATGTTTGTAAAGGCAGACTGCATGGCTAGTTGCTTGATTTTATCACCTGTGGCAACAGGACTGAAAACACCCGAATTTAAAAAGGCATAGGGTCCGGTACTTTTGTCCATGTAGTGTATGTAGGTTCGCATACATTGGTGCCAAAATACAGCTATGTTTCTGACTTTAAAAAAAAAAGAGCTACATCATTTGCTTTGATTTTTTTTTTTAAATATACAATCACGAGCAATAAAAATGAGCTCCACGTGTTTATCTGAATAATAATGATAATTATATTATTACAAAATTATAATTTTGAATTTTATGGAAGATTTAATTGCAGAGGTGAACTCTAAAACCTCTGAAAAAGCTGGGACCTACTGATCAGTTCGCTCTATTTTTTCTTGAGTAGCAGCTCTCCAAGTGTGATTTTTCCATTTTCTATTTGATATTTACACGTAGCACTGAGGATTTATTAACGCTCACTGATTACAGCCTTACTGTAATCACAGCACACCATTATCAGATGCAAAAGAAGCACAGCAATATTTAACTGAGGGGTATCATTTCCAGAAAGACATGAAAAAGGAATAAGGGAAAAAGCATTGAAAAAAGAAAACAAATTAATCATCCCTCTCTGTGGGAAACAAAAACAGTCATAAATCAAAGAGAAAAATGAGGCACCTTATCTGGCTAACTTCACAGCTAAGGTAGCTTGACTTCTAACGCAGTCTCAGGAGAATGGCTACAAGGTTCCCAGGCAGTGCAGCACAGTGTTGCACTCTGCTTAGGCGGTTATGAACCAGATATAAAAAATTAACTTTAAAATGTCCTGTTCATAGCACGTTAACTGACTACAGGAGGGCTCTCTAGGGACAGAAGGCGGAGGCTAAAATTGCAGCAATGTGGAACATCTGCAATACAAAAAGGGGTCATTTCACAGAGTGGGCAATGAATGACATTGTTCTCACTGACAACTAAGAATACAGTACTCCTAAAACATAGATCATAAATAAATGCAACATAGATTATAAATGAGGATGAGCTAAACATTGAATTACCAGTCCCTAAAATACAGTCTGTTTTAAAACCACTGCAAACTACAACCTCAATAAAAACCATTAAGCTGCTGCATATGGAAGTACAATTAACTAATGACACAGGTAAGGCATTCTTACCTTTAGGTGTCTCCACTGCAAACCATCTGCCCACATCTCATTCTATCCCTAGTATCCTCCTCTGTCATATCAACCATCTGCATGTCCTCCTTCACTACATCCAACACTCTCTGTGGCCCTGGCAGCTCCATCTTCAACATCCTTTATCCAATATATCCACGATTGTTTCTCTGTACGTGTGCAAACCATCTCAGCCTTGCTTTTCTTACTTTGCATAACTATTTTTATGTGTATAATCAGTTTGCATATTTTGACATGTTGTTCATGGGTAGTTGTATATGACAGGAAGAGCATTCAAGGTTTCTTTTCACATTGTTGCTAAACTTTACTATATAGCTAAACTGAGAAAAAAAAAACAAAAAAAAAACTGAGCACTTAAACCTGAAGGTCAGTTTTAATAAAAAATGAAAAACCAATTTCCACTTGTTTGTCAGATCCATTTATCAAATCCATTTAATACAATTGCATTTTGTAGCTTTGCTGGTCCTGTGGTCTAGCACTGTGGCCTTCCTTTTTTTTAAAAAAAAAAAAAAAAAAAAGGAGGGGGGGGGGGGGGGGCTGCGGTGGATACAGTAAAGGAGTCGAGAATCACACTGTGAGACTGTAAAAGTGCCAAATTAGTACCAAATTAACTCAGCTTGCATGCTCTAGCACAGCGAGAATGATCAGGAAGCATAAAAGTCTTATAACCTATACTAGTAAGATAACCCTTATATTATGAAAATGTGTAAGCTGTTTGCTTCAGTGCAGAGGGGGAAGGAAAAAAACCCACTGATCAACATCCAAACCAATGTTTTCAGCTTAGGTAGAGTTCTGATGAAACCAGACGGTGTTATTTTACAAAAGACTGACAGTCTGTCATCATGAGTGGTGACTTCATTCAGTATCTGTGCTGACCATTCAAACCACAAAGCAGTGTCCGATCGTTGGAATCAAAGTTTTAACATCATTACAGAGTACATAAAGTACCTATCAGTGCAGTCTAACACAGTTTTGAAGTGAGGTTTAGTCATAGAGCCACATTAGCATTGTGACTGGCACATAAGTTACACCATAGCTACATTACCCACACACTTTTCTTTCCAAGCTCCTTAGACTACGATGACCTGGATGACTGAGAACCTTCACAGACATACCCACATTTATTATAGTCACCTAGATCAATATTGATACAAAATTTACAGTTTAATCACTCTTCTTTAACAAAACAAAAACTGCTAAAAGGCAGTATTGATTGCTAGGCTGTAAGACTCATTTCTGCCATCAGATTAACCTTACAAATAGAGAAAACTATGCTCAAAGTTAACATGAAACTAAAAAAAATATTATTACCAATATAAGATGTAAATATGAACACAAACTGAACACTGAATGATGCTGATGCTACTGCTTCAGTTCAAAATATGGTGCATGGTCTAGAGGACAAGATTAAGAAAGACTGCTAAAAATGTCATTGTCACAGAAAATGCCTGTGAAAGAGAAATGAGAGTGAAAGAGCCCTCTCATTGCAACAGTAACTAAATAAACTGAAGTAATTAAGCACCTTCTGGCAGCAACCTTCCAACAAATGTTTTTGCATTTAATACACATTTATTTTCCCAAAACATATATAAATAGAGTTCATCTTAGTATTTATCTGATTACTATAAATATGGAATGAGAATACTCAAAAATATGAGAAGACAGACACTGGTTAAATAACCTGATCAAACCTAATGTGTGGCACCTAAACCTTCAAGAAATCTTGTTTTTTTTTTGTTTACTTTTTCCACAAACAGTTTAGGTAGCTGAGGGCAGTAATACTTATAATGCAAGCAGGCAACTTTCTACAAGATGCTGGCGTGCAACCAGACAGGAGTGACACATGACAGGTCAGTATTGAGCTGGTCTTAGTTGTTTGTTTGCTTTTAGCGCTTCAAAGATGCAATAAAGCATCAACCATCACAACATGTCAGTGTGTTAGCAACAATACTGACTGGACATTTTATAACTGACACCTGCCATTATGACAGCAAAACACTTAAACTTGCACGCCAAAAAAAAAAAAAAAAAAAAACAAAACAAAAAAAAAAAAACACAAAAACATGATTAGATTAATATGAACTAAATGTGAAGTAATAGAACTTACAGAGGAGAAAATAAGAGACAGAAATACTACATAAAGAAAGGTATATAGTCTGGTGTCCCCGTATAGTGTACTGTCAAATAATAAACTACCAGCGACAAGAGAGGGGAATTAAACCTAAAGAGGGCAAGTCCACTTTTAGTGTCAGAATCTTGTACCATACCTGACGGGGTTGCTGGTAAGGGACACTCGCAGTGAGTCTAGACAGGAAAACAGACGTTCATCCATGACCCCTGACTTCAGCTCACTAAGGAATTCCTGGGGAGAAATCTGATGGCTGCTTCTCAAGTTGCCCTGTAAAATGAAAAGAAAGGAAGAAGAAATCTCTCAAATACAGCCTTGCAAATTCTGCCAAGTAAAAATAAAAAGTTTGTTTGTTTTTGTTTAAATTGCCCAGTTTTTCCTGACTTTTGACCAATCCTAAAGCACTTAGCTTTATTCCCATGCTTGCTCATTTTAATGTACCTCTAAAAAGTTCCCACTTTATACACACACATACACACCTTACATGTCCATACACATTTCTAGTCTAAGGTATTTCTGAATGGAAATGTTTTAAAATGTATAAAATTTCAAAACTATCAACAACACAACAAGCAAAATTACTGAAAAAGACCTTAATTATTAACTTTATATATTTAGAATGCATGAACCTGGGGGGGGGGGGGTAGCTATACCAAGAATTTCCTTTTCATTCCCTGACAAGACACTAGGGTTACTACTGAGTAAGACTTACTACTGCTTTTGTGTGGGTGGGTGGTAAAGACTTGAAGCTAAACTTACTTTTTGTAATGTTCTTGATTGATCAAAGACCTCAGATATCACCATCTATCACTATCTGAAGGAATATATAATCCCTAATCCCGAACAGGCTGGCAAAAAAAAAAAATGAAAAATGAAAAAAGAAATATATCCAGTCTGTTTCTCACCTCACACCTCTTCTATAAAGCCCTACTCTATAGAAATATATACAGAAAGGCCTCTAATCTGAAAAACAATACAAATATATTTACTTTTCAAAACTTCAGTGATAAAACCTGTCATTTTTATTCAAAGAATGTATCGTATAGCAGCAAACAGTCTTATAGCCCAATAAATAGAAGCTTGTTACATATATAGAAAAGTCAAAGGTGTACAAGCTTTTGAAATGGCAGCCAGAAAAGTATAGCTTTAGCTCATGTGATACTGATTGTTGAGTAGCTTGTTGTCCTGATTGAACTCCGGGAAAACATTTTATTTGGCATGTGTTCCATGTTCAATTGGACTTCACAACATGGCTCATGCTCATCACCACAAAACACATCAAAGCACTCCACTCATTTCAGATAGCAGTCCTATGAAACTATCACTCGCACAACATCAGAACCCTCCAGTGTTGTTACCACGGCTAAAACATGTCATTTCTGCTCCGCTTACAAATTGGTTCTTGATTGCAAGCATCATCAGCTTAGTCCAACTCCCACTTTGTATGTCTCTTGCTCGGTGCTGAGTTAAGTCGAATGGTGGTGGCAATTTCACAAAAACAAACCACTGCCTGGCTGCACAACAGACCATCAAGGATACAGAAAGTGTCTGCCTCCCTCTCTTTTCCTCTTCAAGCCCAATGATCAACTGCCTCTCCCATCCTGGTGAGAAATGATGATGACTAGGCGGTTTGTTTTTCAGGATCTCTTGGGCTTTCAGCAGCAAGAGGAAAGTATGATTGCTGCTCTTGGTAGAAACAGGCCCGGGTCCTTCTGGTGTTTCTTATCAAAGGAACATTCGTGGCACCCTGTTTGCCCAGTGACAGCAAGTCCATCCACATAACATGGATAGACTCCAGATGCATTAAAAGCTTCATATGTTAAAATGTGCACTTGGAGCTTAATGCATGATTTTCTTTTAATAATCATTTCAACTGAGGTTATAGCCAAAATGGACCAGTGAGTCACTGTTTAGTGTTTTTTTAATACTGCCTGATTAGAGTTCTAAGGTTGGTCAGGGATGTACTCCACTCTTGAAACCTTCACAGAAAATACATTTTGGAAGACACCCCCCTGAATTTCAAAGAGACTTGACCCAAAGCTAGTGTGTACAGGAGAAAGATGATGTGCACTCATAATGTACCATTTATGCGAGCATTGTATTAACATACAATAGACCACGGGTGTCAAAGACATTTTAGTTAAAAGGCCACATACTTCAATTTGATCTTGAAGTGAGACCAGACCAGTTTATTAAAAAAAATGAAAAAGCGTAATAACATACCCTTCCTTTAATGTAGAAGCACAGGTAAGGTCTGAAAATGTTAATGAACCATTCATTTACAAAACTTTTACACAAAAGCCTAAGATGTCATATTAAATATGCACTACAGATGGGAGTGAGACTATGCACAAAATTTTGGAGCTAAACTCATTTATCTTTACACGTCATTATTAAAACAGCCTGATAAGATCTGCATATACTTTCTGTACACATTCACTCCATGGTAGTAATACTCTGACCACTTCACCTTGAACAGCAGTGCGATTTATTAAACTATTTAAGATATAACAAATTCCCTGGAATTTTCACACTTTGCATGGGTAGGTGGTATAGCTTCAAAATTATATCACAATATTTCAAGAAAATTTGCAATAATCATATTTCAGACGAAAGGAAAAAAGATAGCGGGTAGCAACATTTATTAATTCAAGTAAATGAACAGCATTTTCTATCCACCTTTGCCAATGAGCTACTGTCACTGATGAGACACAATCTAAATCAAAGTGTTAATCTACTGAAACAACTTTCCAGCAGCAGAAGCATCGTAGTGCAATATTAGTGGCACACAGCATTATATCAAATGACATAGTAAAAAAGCAAATGTAAGCACTAACATAGTGCAGCCCAAGTAGCGTACACGTATAGCATGACTGCTTAAAACTTTAATTTAACACTACAGTAACGGCAAATTATTCATGTAACTCTGTAGGAACTTCACAATACTGTCAGATAAGAAAACTGAAAAAGAGTTTCGACCTGGGGTGTTTGTGTTATTTTGGGTCAAGTTTTCTAACCAGCTGCTTAATATCTTGCTTTACCACTGTGCAACAACAACAATAATAATAATTTCCACCCAAGCTTGGCACTCCCTGTCATTAAGGAGTGCAACTAGCGAGCGGAAGCATCAGTTCTTGGTTGAGTAATTTGTTTACTTTAGGGTTGCACCAGTTGCCAATATAAAATGGTGAAACAAATTTGTGTTGTTTCTACCTTTAGCACAATTGTTTTAAAATTTGCAAAGTGTTTGCATTGCTCTTTACTGAAGGTTGTTGACTAGCTGCTTATTTTTGTTAACGGTATTAAGTTGTTAGCAGAGACGGACATGCTAACATGCTCTCAGACAAACCATGACTCACAACTTCTAGGAATACAATATGGCAAAGCCCTACTGCACATGGACCCATTAGTAGGTCAATTCTAGCCCCCGCCTGCATGCAGTAGACTTTTGTGTGCTAAATCAGCGGTCCCCAACCTTTTTTGCGCCACGGACCGGTTTATGCCCAACAATATTTTCACGGACCGGCCTTTAAGGTGACGCGGATAAATACAACAAAATAAAACCAGTACCGGTACCGAAAAAAAGATTTATTCATAACATACGTGAAAAGACCCAGGAAAACCGAGTTAACGATAAAAGTCATAACAAAATAACGCTGAAAACCGATAAAAACCCTGAAAACCATACATTTCAATTCTCACGGCCCGGTACCAAACGACTCACGGACCGGTACCGGTCCGAGGCCCAGGGGTTGGGGACCGCTGTGCTAAACCATGTGCTATATTTTCAAATTAGAAACAATACACATGGATTTTGGATAAACCCTTTTACACAGATTCTGACCATTTGACAGGTCTTAACATAAATTTTCCCCATGCTCAGCTTCAGTTGATCGAGGAGTCATATTTTTGAAGATTCTTTGAAAGCAATTTAAGGCAAGGCAAAACTCAATTTCCTGCACAGCAGGGGCATTGCACATAAATCAAAACACAATGTCAAAGGTCAGCAATTATTTTTTGTGACAACATACAAGGAAATTGTTTCTCTCCAAGGCCATCTCCAAATTCACAGACTAAAAAAGGAAGTGGCATACATCGGTTTAAAAATTAAAGGTCAATTGGCAAAACAGCAACATGACTGAGAAGGTCACATTGTTGTTGTTATTTTGATGGCACCTTAAACAAGCAAAAGCAAAACAAGAAAACTTCAAGTTCCTTTGTGTAAAAAGTAAAAACATTTTTGTTGATATATACTTCACCTTGCTTAGTGTTTTAAACTCAGTGACACCACATTTCCTCAGAAATGTTGACCTTTTTCTCAGAACTTCTCTCCAAAAACACATAATGAACCACTTCTTAAATGCAGAGTATTATAAATCTGCTCTCTTAAAGAAATTAATTTCACTGTTTTTTGGTTGGTGCCCACATTTTTTTACCATGCAGGTATGAAAGGTAACAAATGCAGGCCAGTCACCATGGTAACTAGAGACAAGGATAGACAGCCTAAGGCAAACTTGAAGGGATGTCTGGTTATAACAAATATAATAAATTTCTTACTTGGATGTAAGAAATTTGGACTTGGACTTATTTCATACTTCTTTGCAACACATGATGGCAACTTAACCAGAAATCTGTAGCTATCAAATACGAATAGGCCTTACTGTTCACAATGTCAATTATTTGTTTTTTTTTCCCCCCCTACCCATTTCTTCAGCTAATACATTAACTTTTAAGAAGTGCAAAAGACAAGTACAATGTCTGGATACCAGGAAGTTCTTTTTTTAGCCTTTTCATGTAAGAAAAATGATATATCGATGCTTTACAATGACTTGTGGAAGCTTAAAATATTTATATTCTTTAATATCCTGTACCTCATACTGTATGCTACATACTGTGATCCATCAACAATAATATGACTGTCACAGAAATAACTTGTTTTCCTATTTCCCAGTCACTCTTTATTACCTGCAGTAAATGTTTGCTATAATCATAAAATAAAATGAATCCACCTCCATGTCTGGGCCAAAAAACAAAAACACAACAAGAATAATGCAGATATGCAAAGAGCTAATTCACCTCTGCTGCTCACTCAACAGAGTGCGTGCCTATGTGGAAAGCGAGACGTTGCACTTCTCTTCAAAGATTTTTGACAATGTATTTTTGGTCTTAAGTGGTATAAAAAAAATAAATAAATACATTTCATTTTGTTGTTTGTTCACAACAACAATGTTAACTTAAGTGTCATGATAACTGCTGTGAGTGAGAGAGATGCTGAGTACTCAAGGCAAGTATATCCTTCTACATTTAAAGAACACAATTAAACAGGTGCCGAAAACTGAAAACCAGTGAACAAGTATTCTAATATTTAGCCCTAAAATTCAAGCTACATTCACCCGCACCATTTAAAGCGGGATTTTCCACTTTTGTTCTTAAAAGATTTCCATCCACATAAAAATGCAAAAAATATATGTCACATGCTGTCAAAAGTGTTGGTCATATACCTCTAACTGCAGAAAAGCTGGCCAATCAAAGGTCTATAAACAATATCATGGGTCATAGTCTTCTGTTTAAAAAGGAGATAAATGCACGCACATGTGATGTTGCGTGACACAGTCATTTTCCAAGTTCAAATTTGATACAGAAACAGTTTCAAAAGCTTCATTTTCTGTGACTTCAAACTCCAAAAAGGCCAAAACGCACAGAAAAAGTGATGTTTACCAAAACACGTGTGGATGGTACCTCACAAACCAAAACTCAACCAGTTACCTTCCACTCAAAAAAGTTAGAAAGTATGAAACTCAAACTTCTTCAGGCTGCTAGACACTGCTAATTAAAAGCATCAGCAACACGTTTCAATGCAAACATTCAACCACATAAATATAAAATGTCAGTTAATTTAAACTCAAAATAGGTGAAATATTTTAAATATTTAAAAACTTACAGTTTTAGAGGCAGTTGATATATACTGAATGACCATTTCTTTCTTTGTGTTGAGGTCTTTTTCTCTCAAAGGAGTCTTTTTGTCCTCATTCAAGTTCATGTCTTCCTAAAAAAGAAAAGAGAAAAAAAAACTACAACATTACCGTGGCCAAAATTTGATGTTGTTTTTGAATGCATAACTGACTCTGGAAGACATTAGCATTCTGCACTGTTTCTAGCGTCAGCAACCAAATATCAGCTGCTTTGTGGCCATGATCATAAAATTACTGAACTAAAATGAAAGTTTGAAAAATATCATCACTTGTGTTAAATTGATTATTTGTCTTTTTGAATATCTTTATCACTTAGTCCCTGGTAGCACTTTTTTTTTAATGAAATGTGAAAATGTTGTACAAAAAGTAAGAACACACCATCATCTTTTCAAAAAGAGCCAAGATCTCCTTTTCTGAGTTTATCTTTGACGATAGTTCCTCAAAATGATGTGAGGTGGAGGATGAAGAACTGGACCAGTCGTTTGCATTGTGCTTAGATTGTGTCAAGGGTGGGCGCTCCTTTTTACTACCGGGAATCCGAATACTGGCGAATCTGTCCAGCTGTAGAAAGAAAGAAAGCACAATTAAAAATAGAAAAAAATACTCCAGACTTGGAGTCAAGTTTAGATGATTATGAGCACATTTAAATGGTTAGTAGTCAAGCAGAATAAAAAAAACAGTTATTAATAAACTAGAATGCAATGCTAGTAATATGAAACAAACTACAAACAAGAAGTCTGTCCTATGATGTTAATGGCTCCAATGCCTGACTGTTTTGGTTTTGTTAATGATGCTCAAAATAAGCAGAAGCAGTGACCTCAAGTAAGGTGACGTTAGATGTTGCAGAGATCGATGACACAAAGCACACACAGAAGCATATCAGTTTGTCAAAGCTTACCACATCATCTGTGATGTTTCTAAAGGGTAAGTGCTATAAGTGGGGAGCAAAAAGAAACAAATCAGGATACACAAAGCAAAAGCACCAAATATTCTAACAAACACTTCTGGAGCACATTTTTACATTCAGGCTTCAAGAATTTGCTTCATTTCAGTTAAACATTTGTGCCCCATTCTTTGCAGCATACAGCATAATCTAAAAAGAATAGAGACAGTGAAATGTCTGTATTGATTTGTCCCTACTCTGTTACACTTATTTTGACATTCAAAGAGTTACAATGGCGTTTTACATTCACATTCAATTTTTTAAAAAATGCTTCTTTAAATGGAGTGGACTGTACGACTCTGCAAAACATCAACACCAGTCCAACAACTGGCAGGGAGGTCTGCATACTCATGCACATAATAGAAGTTTCTGTTTAATGTTGTTTAACTGTTGTGTCCTTGAGCAAGACACTTCAACCGTTGGCTACTGGTGGTGGTCAGAGGGCCTGGCAGCGCCAGTGTCCGGCACCCTCGCCTCTGTCAGTGGCAGCTGTGGGCAGCTGTGGCTACAATGTAGCTTGCCATCACCAGTGTGTGAATGGGTGAATGAATGTAGCGTAAAGCGCTTTGGGGTCCTTAGGGACTAAGTAAAGCACTATACAAATACAGGCCATTTACCATTTAATGAATGATCCAAAAATATCAGAAAGATGCACTTATTTCTTCTGTCAATTAAATCAGCAAAGACTCGCTGCCTTTAATAGAACTGGCCTGACTATGTGTTTTCCTTCCCAAATGTCCATGGTGTGCCAGATATACAGCTGATTTAAATAAATTTATTTATTTATTATAGCACATGTCCCAGAAACTTGCATCACCAAGTACCAAACATGACATTTTTGACAAAGTTGCCTCTAGGCAAAACTGTTTACCATTTGCCAGTGTTAGAATATTTGCATGTGTGTGGGTTATTAATTTTGGCAGGACTTTTTTGTTGTTATCAAGTTTTTACATGGTCACCATATAAAACAACATTTCTATCACAAATTAACTGCTACATGGAGCCTGACCAATACAAATTTTAAGACCTATTCCAAAACAGATATTTAACTATTTAAAAATTCAATATACTGTTGTTGTTTTTTCTTTCAGCTACACAAAACCGATTTCCTTAACACATGTTACATGTAGTCATCTATGAGGTCTTTCTCAAAAATATTATTTTCCAATTTAATTAAATAACAACGGTAATGACTTTATCATTTTAGTTCTACCTCTGCTGGAATATGATAGGAACTGGCCAAAAAGCCACACAACAAAATAACTACCAATTAAAAACTATATAAAGGACATTTTTGTGATGAAAGAAGAACTTGCCAAACACGGTAATTACTGATAAAGTAAAATTCATTATGGCCACAGCAATTCCAGTCCTTCAGTTAGTCCATTTGGGGAAAAGAAAAAAAAAGGGCAAAAAGGCATCTCACAACTACATTAACACACTGATCTGACATGTTTCCACCAGATATAAAGTGCTTTTTGAACAATCTTTGGGAGAGTACGCACTATGGATATAGCACATTTACCAGCAGACAAACATTTCAGTTAACTCATTAAGAAAACTAACATCCTGCATTACAGCTGTGGCAGAGGAGATGGTGGTGACCTCTGCTTTCAAGAGGCAAAAGCAAAGGTCACGAGAAGCTGTAAAAGAAAGCCCACTAATGCAAGCTGCAGTTTTTCAATACTCTTTTTTTTTTTTTTTTTTAAATACACAAAGATGGAGAAATCTCAAGAAATCCAGATGTTATTCTGACAAGAAGGTGAATCAAGAATAAAACCAGCATGTTTGGGGTGTTATATATAGATGGGGGTGGTATACATTGCTCCCCTTACCATGAGGCATTCAAAAAATGTTGGAGATCCTAGTAAAGCAGGCGTTGGCTTTAAGATGACTTTTGTTTCCACAGCAACAACTCATTCCTTAGGCTTTGTGATACTGCCTCTATTGAAACTGGATGTCATCGAAAAATTCACTAACATGTAGTTAACTCTATCAACTGAAGAAAACCTCGCTTCTTTGGTATTTCCTCTTTAAAAGAAGAGGCAGGCACTCCTAATTTAAAGATCCTGTGAAAGCAACTTGGTGTCTCTCATCCAGACAGACACTAACACTCAGGGATTACTTTGTGTCGGATCATGCCGGAACTGCACCCTCCCTGTGTTGCAGATCCTCCTAACTTACAAATTAGGCACTGAAACACTCTTCTAAAAATTACCACCTGAGCGGAGTCACAGCAAAGACATCAAAAGGCCTCATTCCATGTGAGATGAAGTCCACTGAGATTTTACTATGCTATATGCTGCACATTTTCAATGAGCAAAGTTACTTATGGAACAAAGAGTTTGGCTTAAACAGAAATTATAAAGTTGTCTTAACATTTTTTAGCAGACTAGCCAATAAAATAAAAGCCTTCTAAATTAATCTCAGAAAGGTGTCCAACACTTGACTGGACATCTTTGTTTACGCCAAACACCTCTGGTTGATGGAAGGAAGATTTGCTGAGAGTTCTTGGTCCCATCTGGCTGGTGCAGTCATTTTAGACTGAATGCAGACCAAGGCTTCCAACATCTTTGTCTTGGATCAAGCAATCTAAAAGAAACCTGGCTGGGGAAAAAGAACAGGCTTTGTCCTCTTGCTTTCCCACCTACATATCCATGAGATCACAGATTCAGCAAGGTCCTGCAGATGGATTCAAAGTACTACAGTCACCTTTAAACAGGCAGGCTCAGACTCAAGTTTTTATGGCATATTTCGAACCACTGAAACTCAATTTCTATCCACTTGTCTAAAGATATCAAGAAATAATATATAACAAAACTAGATTAAATTATGTTAGTAATAAAAATATAAAGAAGTAGCATAGCCTGACTACATCAAATATGTCTAGTAAAGGATTTGGAGGACGGATAGAAACATTGTAGATACTCCATGATTTATTTCTTTAACACCATTTAAAATTCACTTTAATAGGTTTCCTGCATTTATGCTGAATGAATAGACATTAAATGTTACCGTAGCATGCCAATCAGAATTAGCTACAGTTTTATATAAAGTGACCAGATAACAATGACCATCTCAAGTTACCAGAGACTCTGGTAATGTGTTTGCAACATATTTCTCAAATATTAAATCAATGAGTTAATTTATCAGGTTTTAATTCTTATACACTGTAGATAAACATGTTTATGCTTCAAACGTAACTTTCATCCAGCACTGTACACTAATCAAAGAAGGTGAATCCGAATTCCTATTATGGATTGCATTGTCAGATGTTAAACGAACAGGTCATCAGTGGGAGTGGACAGAAACCATTTGAGAAAGACTAAATTTTGCTTCATTTTCCACTGGAGTCTCTGAACAGTGGCCACAGGAACTTGACTTGGAGTAACACTCTCAAGCACAGGTTGAGCATGCTTTAAAGAGATCTGTGTCACAAGCAAGTCTCCTATCAGAAAATGAAAAGGGTTTGGGGTTGTTGTTGTTTTTTTTAATTGCTAGTCTAGCTGTGTAAACAAACAAAAAAAACATGATTTTGTTTACACAGCTAGACTAGCTGAAGAACAACAACCGACAAATACCAAAGAGACTAAATGCTGCCTTGTTTGTAGGAGGGAATGCATGGATTAGTGTCAGTTAAACCCTGTGCTAATTTTAACCTTTTGATTTCCTACATGCAAAGTCAACAAACACTCAAGGTTATGGCTGTCGAAGAAATTCTACCATATAAAACATTACTTGTGTAGCCTCCTGTGCTTTGTTAACTGTTCGTTTCTCTCAGCCTCCCCAGACATGCAAGCACATTACGAAGGCATGACACATCTTCACCACGAGGTCTAACCGTGGTTGTTTGTCTATCCAAACTGGTCGTTCTGAAAGTAATAGAAAATACCGATCCAAGGTGTCTGCTACATTCTTTATATGGAGGGCCATCTACCCGTGTACTGTTCTGTCCACATCAATGTCCTTCTCTGTGGCTGGTTGTATCATAGGGAAAGCATAACACACTGAGTGACCATCTATTTGCAGCGTTTATCAAATGCTTTCTGTATCATACCGTTAGAGTAAAACCAAAGCTCGTTTTAGTCTTTTCATACTTACAAATTTTGGTTTGCGGTCTCCGTCATCGGTGTATGACGAAGTGGAGCCCTTCTTCTTTTGAGATTTACTGTCCCGTCCGGTGGTGGATTCAAACCGCTGACTGTAACTCTCCATGATGACCCAATGACTTCTACACCAGCTGACAGCTACTGAAGACCTAAACCTTTTATTGCATGCAACGTTAGCAGACGACAGAAGAGCTAGAGGACCACACAAAGGAAAATGCTTAGCACATAACAACACTAGGTCCACTAAGCGTTTTTAATGTTTAGTGCTCAGTCTCACCTGTCCGTTTAGCTAGCTAGCCAGGTTTACAATACTATCATTCACCGGTGACTTGACTTAGCGCTAATCCAATTTATTGACTGTCACGTAATGCTCTACTTTCCGTTAACTAAAAAAATGCGCCTTAAACGTAACAATTTTCCCGGAGACTTACAAAATTCACCCGAACATTAACTGAAAGCCATACAGTCATTACGAGTTTCAGCAGAAGCGTTAGGTGGGTAAAATTAAGATACTTTTTTTGACAGACCCGCGCAATGCTTACGTCAGCTTCCCATGTTTAATCCAACCAATAGCAATCACGGAACCGCAAACGGTGACTCGAGTCATAGTTTAGAGGGAGTTGATTGGCTGCCTGAAGTGTCAGTCAATCCTACTTCAGTTTTAGGGTTGTTCGTTTTATTCAGCCAGTATCTCCTGTGCGATAGGTTTTGTGTGTAGGTCTTACTTGCATCCAAGCTTTTCTCTCTGTATTAGATAGATATATTAGATTTAATTCAGTTTGCCAAGTGACAGTTTTTCTCTTATAGAAATATTAAACAGAAAGTGACAGGCGATAATGACAGGTTGCTTAAATATAATTTCTTAATTAAATGGGTAAAATAACTCAGTATAAATGCACACATATAAATAGAATAAAATAAAGGTCTTTAAATCAGTTTAGTAGGCTACAACTGCCTTTTTTTATTTAGTTGGCCAAACCCAGGCTTTATTTTAGTGATGTATGGTCTAGTTTAAATGACCTAATTAGAGGATTAGAAATTAGTGTATCAGAGGGACATCTCAGGTTGAGTGCTTTGGAGACAGAGAGGAAAAGCTGAGATAGTTTAGACTTGCAGAGAATGGATACTGGATGCACTGGACAAATGATGCTGAAGCTGGAGCTGCGAGGCAGGAGGAAAAGACCAAAGAGAAGATTCATGGATGTAGTAAAAGATAACATGCTGAGATTTGGTGTGACAGAGGAGGATGTTAGAGACAGGGTAGTATGCAGGCAGAGCTGATGGAGTTTCTGTGGCGAACCCTCATAGCTAAGGAAAACATTAGCAATAAAAAAAAAGTAATAATCGTCCACATTTTTCCACATCCTATGATGTAGGATGTCCAGGATTCAAGAAATTGTTTATCTATCATGGAATAAAGTTCAGTCAGAAGTCGATGATCACAGTAAAATGAGGGTGTTTTATATTGTTGCTTGTTTGTCTCTTTGATTTCCACTGTAAAAGCAAGCTAAACCCACTGTTCAATCCCAAACATCTTGTATGATGCAAACAGCAACACGGTAACGTGATGCAACTACCAGAAACTTCTGCACGCTTCTCAAGTGCTCTCCTCAAACCTACAGTTTGATCCCTGAACACATACAGTATCAGGGAGAGTTCCTCAACATGAAGCATTAAAAGTTTTTTGTGCCCCCTGTTAGTGAAACTCATAAATTATAGAAAACAGTAATAGTTCAGACTATTGACAGTAAACTGCAGGATATTAAAGATTGCTCCTGGTGGATGCCAACTGTAAACTGCTGTATACCTCATGTTGTTATTCAGTAGTTATGCGTGTGGAACTCGTACCCTTGAGGACAATTGTGTTACATAACCAAATGATGGCAATAGGATAAAAAGCCACAAGTGGTATTAACCTTTCCCTCTGTCTGTGTTCCTGCCTCCAGACTGCTAGGACCATGCTCATCCTCTGCAAATCCATAGAAGTGGAGTCACATGACAATTAGACAGGCTTAACCTCCTGACTGTTGCAGTTTGATTGATGTTGTTCTCAGAAAGCATGTCTCACAGACATCAAAATCAGAAAAATAAGAACACAAAGATACAGTACAGCTCAGCCTTTATATTTCAAGCATTAGTCTTGGCCAACTTGAGCAGTGATTCAGTACAATTATGCTCTAATTATTATTTTGTTAGTCTGCAATCATGCAGTGTGCCGGACCAAATTCACACTCATAGGTAGATCGCATAAATCCAGAGATACACCGGCATGTGATTTAGAAGAAACATATTTGGTATGCACATTATAATTTTCAGAATTTTTTTGTTTTTTGTTTTTCCAAGGCTAAAAGTGGAGTCAGACGTCACCATTAAATGAAACCTTCAGCTATGAAATTAAATTGGACCTTCTTTCAATTCAAGCTCTTGAAATCTTGTTATCTTGAAAGACCTTTATTCCTTCAATCCCTGGAGGGCTGTCTGCATGACTGCCAGCAATGTGTTAACACTCTTCATCTAGCCAAACACAAGCCTTGTGGCATTATGCCTCGCTAATCCTCTCAGACAATGAGAGATCGAGTCTTCCAAGTTGGTCAAAGAATAGCCACAGGGATATATAATCAAAAGCCCCAAATGCCAAATAATATAAATTTTGAATTTTCCTTGCACTGATAACGCAGCTGATCTGTTTAAATCATCATACCACACACAGCAAATCTGACTGAATGGGTTTGTTTTTTTGTGCTTTTTGATTGAATTACATACTTTAATAGTGTGAGCATTTCAATTCTACATTGACATTGCTTTTTCTTGTATTTGCTTTTTTTTTAAAGGTAGAGTTCATATTAACACGTCTGATTGTGATAAACAGCTTCAAGGATTATCAGTAAAAAGGTGATTTAGGTAGAAATATATTTATATTTGTAAATGTTTAAGATATTTTCAACAAAGAATGACAATTGACACAAATTAAATCTCATATCAAAGTCAGAGGTTATAGGGATGCAAAGAACCAGTGCTGAATACTGCATAGAATTTGAGAACTTCACAACTATCACAATGACACAGGGGCTCAGACCTAATAAGGGTAAATTTATCCTCACCATGAAGCTTTGTTAGTGGAGCAGACCATTTCTATGTTTCACATTGAAAGCAGCTTTAAATGTTGTTACAACGTCTGCACGGAGAGTTGGCCGTTCTTTAACTTTTCAGTGTGCATATACTGCCATCTTGTGGTTTCAATTAGATGGCACCACTGGCCCTAGGTTTCAGAGATAATCAAAGTGGTGGTGGTTTCCATAAGTCTTTTTTCCGTTTGTTAATTAACAAATGTTATACAGTAGTTTAAATACACAAGAAAACAAATAGATATCAGCATTCAGAAACACTCACATTTTCCATGTCTACAGAGAGTGTCTCTGTGCCTGAAAAATAAATTAGGTTTAAGCCTGCACATTATGTGTCCACCAAGCTATTCAGGCAAATTCTTCTTGCATAACTCCTTAAGTGATTTTGTTTATCCTGGAAATTTATAATAACTATGCATCAGTGATTTTAAGATTTTTTTCATAACATGTTTTATTTCAGAGTAGTCAGGGAAGCAACATCCAAAATACACATGTATGTGTTTTTCCCCCCGTTTGCTTTGTTTACTGGACTTTTAGACAATTTAGCCGAATGAGATCATGCCTCAAATTCGTGAAAAAGAGTAGAGGTTTCACCTGAGCCTTAAGCAGAAAAGGATAAAGCATGAACAAGTTAATGGTCGAGCACCACTTAAATGATATGGAATACCCTTACTGCTCAAAAAATAAAGCTGCTCTACGTTCCACACTCAACACCCAACTGATTCAGTGACTCATTACTGCAAGTCATTGAACCGATTGGGTGAACTTAATAAAGTGGCTGTGGATCAGCCAATCACATGGCAGGCAAATGGCCTTCACAGTCATCAGATCTCAGTCCAGTAGAGCACCTTTGGGATGTGGTGGAATGGGAGATTGACATTATGGATGTGCAGCCAACGAATCTAACACAAACTAATGTAAGTGATTTATCTGTTAGGTAATTTTACAATACAGACTATTTTCTTGACATTTGTTCTTCTATATAGCCTGAAGATTATTAATGAAGGACTTACATATCATTCCTATCTTAAAAAGTATAAGAAAAAGCAATAATTATTAGTAATTAAAAGCATTTTCTGATCAATGGGCTGTGCAATGATTTAGTATCAAATGTCATCTTTAAAAATATTTTTAAATGGTTTGCACTTATTTAGATAATACATGATTTTTATTTTCAGACATAAAAATTCCAAAAACATGTAATGCAGTACCAATTAATTTAATGTAAGAAATCTGCTGGAGATGATCCTTCTTGTTCAAACTAATTTTGCTGCCACCTCGTATCTTATTTCTTACAAAATGTCATATCGGACCCACTGAGACCTTATTAATATTCCCACAAAGTACTGCCCACAGCTTGAACATCATAGGCCTTATGAAGAGGCCACTTTTCTTCATCATGTGGTTTTACTGCATGGTTGATTAGTATATGGCTGAGTCTGAGTCCCTTTCATCAAACCTGTAACAGCAGTAGTCGGTTGCATCCAGGAACAGCTGATGCATGCTTGCTGTGTGTCTCCAGTATTACTCTGAGGTTTGTAGAGGTTTGTATGTGGACACACATACACACAGTTAACTCAGCACTGTCCAGGAACGGTGTAAGGAACTCCACCTATTCCTTCTCCCATGGTTGTGTTCACCAACCCCAAAATTATTGGATATAAAGTCATACTTAAAATTACATTTATATCTGCATACGCTCACTGGCCACTTCATTAATTATACATTGCTAGAATAAGATGTGTACATTGTGGTAGTAAGTGGACATGATAGGCAACAACACTAAGGTAGGATGTGGTGTTATAATGGGTGTTATAATGGGTCACTATCAGCCAAGGTTTCGGGTGAACCTACTGTGAGACCTTGCCCCCACCCTATCATGTGACTTACTGAAATCAAATGACTAAAATGTGAGTGGGCGTTAAGGCATCTGAGAAGGGATCTCAAAACTGGCAGACAGTTGGTGTCCTAAGCCACGCCCTCTGTTCAAAGATGGTCGTTCACAGTGGACGTAGATGGCTTCTTTCACGCCTCTTTCAAACTATCTTCTCTGTCCAAAATATGAATGTCCAAAATGTTACACCTCTCGGATGAGAGGTGAAACGTCTACAAGAAACTTAAAGAACTCCAAAATGCTTTTCTTTCCTTAGATTACTATGACCTGAATGACTAAGAACCTTCTCACAGACAAAAATCAAGACTCATCAGACCAAGCAACGTTTATGTTTCTGGTGTTTCTTCAGTTTTGGTAAGCCCGTGTGAACTGTAGCCTCAGTTTACTGTTCTTAGCTGACAGGAGTGATGTGTTACGGAGTGAGAGGTCCTCTTCTGCATAAGTCTTGTAATGAGTGATTATTTTAATTAATGTTTCAGCTTAAAGCTGTCTAGTCATTGTCCTCTGACCTCTGGCATCAACAAAACGCATTTACCAAAAGAACTGCTGCTCACTGGTTAGTTTCTATTTTATTTAGTTTTTTTAAAAAAAAAATTATTATTATTATTTGCTGGAGCCAAAGTCACTTTAATATTCTGATGCTCAGTTTAAATGTCAGGAGATTATCTTAACCGTGTCTACGTACCTAAATGCATCGCTGCTGAATAAGATATCTGCTACAGCGGGCAACTGAACAGGTGTACCTAATAAGGTGACCAGAGTCTATATTCCCCTAAAGTTGATTCTGTTCATAGCGTTTTCAGTGGGAGAAACGTTTCATCACTCATCCAAGTGACCTTTTCGGTCTCATCTAACAGCAGGTTTCTCCAGGCTTATAAACAGTATATTTGCATAATGACTGAAACTAGCATCACTGAAGCAACAATGGGCTGGGAGGTCAGTTCCTTGATCGTTAATACGCATGTCTTAGAGTCTATATTGTTTGTCATACTTCTTTTAAACGGATGTCCTTTAAACTGAATGACAAGTAGATTTTGCTTTATCATATGAAAAAAAATTATATAAAGGCTATTTAGACCCTCACGGCACTCCGTACTTGTACAGTGTCATTGTGTGACGTATGTACCGTAGAGTCGTTCAGTACTGATATTAGCGAGCTTTGTCTGGAGCAGAATATGAATTACAGGACGAGATAGCTGTTATTCCAGTGAACCCACTTTAAAACTCTTGGTGTCCTTATTGCTCCATCAGCAGTTTGGAAGCACAATGACCGATGTGACAGATTCCCTGACCAAAGAGGGCTGGTAGGTAGCATGTGAGCTAATTTCAAAGAGCTAGCTAGTACTACTAATACAACTACCACTACTACTACTCTTTGATGTTTTCTAAAAACACTATTTAGCGTACTTATAACTTAAAATTAAAGTACAAGGTTTACCTTAACACTTTGGATTTCTGTGTGTTTTTGCAACGTAATTAGTTGTTCTGGAGGCTGGCTAGCAAACTAGCGAGATAAATGACGCTAGCTATGCAATACACACTTAGCATGCAATTATTACAGCGTAGTGTGGCGCTGCATTTTGCATGAACAAACAGTGATAACGTCATATGCAGGGCCAATCAAATAAATCTGAGGCTCATATTAAAGTTAATATAGTTAAAACATGCAGTGCTTTTAAAACTCAGAACATCCCAGCAGCAGTTTGCAGTAGCTAGACATAAGTGCTAGCATTTAGCCACATGCAGCTTCTAAACACTTACTGCTTCAGGTTTTGCTTACTTAATTGTTATCCCTTCTAGAGTCTTATATGTATTTAACAGAGATGAATAATAACTGTTCTGTCCGTAATGTGCAGATAAACTAATTTAAAAGTGGTCCCGAGGTTGTTTACGTTTGTTGTCATGCACACCATCTGATCAGATCAAAGAGGCTGTGAACGTAACTCATGATAAAAAGAAAGCAGATTTCTTCTGCTGTTTCTTCCCATATATTCAGTTTAGTTTTGGGAAGGAGGTGAGTTCGTTATCTGAATCAGTTTATTGCTAAACTGCGCGAATTGTAAAACAGTCTTGAAGCAAGCAGTTTATAAACTTCTGTGATACTGAACTATGAATTAACTGCAATAGAGTAGAATTGTAATTGCATTGTGTTGATTAGATGGGAGAGTTAATTTGACTTGTCATGTTTTGCTGTTTGAGTAGAGTTGTTTAGTTTGTGTACTGTTTATATCTTACAGTAAAATTACTTTGAGTTTCTCCCTTGTCACAAGGGGTCAGCACTAACGTGATTATAGTTTACTAAACTAAAACTAGATGCAAACCCCCCCAATTTAGTTATTTAAAATAAAGATTTAAAGAAAGACTTAAAAATGAAACTAACTAAAATCATTTGAGAACTTGCAAAATTAAAATAAATAAAAATACAGAGGCTTTGATGAATGTTTTTATAGAGACACTCTGTCTAAAAGTCTGTGACACAGTTACTTTCAAAAAGTTCTGTTTTTAGTAGTAATACGTGTACTGATTTTCCTAAACCTCGCCTCTGACATATGCCGTCCATATAATAACAACCTTATGGAACACTGAAACTAATAAAAACATATCTAAAGCCAAACATTTGCAGACAACACAAACTAAACTGAAACAAGAAAACGCACTATGGGAAGTAATTGAAACTAAACTTAGTTAAAAACAAAAAGTAAAAATGAAATAAAAATAAAAACAAATGAGAAAATACAAAAATACAACTGTGATCCCTGCAGCAGATATCTCCACATGTTTGATTTGGCAGAGTTTTAACTGGGGTTCCCATCCTGACTCCCCCCCCAAAGGAGATTATTTATTAATCTTAATATGTATGACATTTAGAATAAGTATTAGCATACAAACACACAACAATTTATGGAGTTATGGAGACGCTTGACATCACAGTAAATAAATAAATACAGCATTACCTCCACATAGGGCTGGGCGATATGACCCAAAATTCATATCTCGATATTTTTTAGCTGGATGGCGATATAAGATATATATCTCGATATTTTTTTTTTAAGCCATAAAGTAAGAACAAAAAGAGAGTTCTTAGTCAAAGCTGTGTCCCAGATGTCACACAGGCACTTTTATTAACATACAGCACAGATGTACATGAAAAATTACTCAAAATTAAATTATGAGCATTCATTAAATAATCATGCTCCATAAATAAAAGAAAACAAGGTTGTTTTTGTGCTAAACAAAGAGCTCACAATTGTGCAGTCAAAATATAAACTAAAAGACGCTGAGCGTAATAACAAAGACAGATTTCACAGCTGCTCTGTTCCCAAGTTTTGCTGTGTGACTGACAGCCTGGAGTTTGAAATCCGCTTCATAACCACGTCTCTTACAGGTGCCATTTATGGTCCTTATACACACGCAATACGGTAATATTACGTTGATGCACAGTACGTATCACTCCGCGAAGCTCCTCGGTAGCCGTAATGCGCCGACAACCTATCAAGCGGTACAGCTCCGTAGCTGACCAAAGTCGTACTCAAACATTTTGACAGATTGCTGAGCGCCGTGTACCACATAAAATCGGTTCGCGGCCATCAAGCACAACCAGAATTCATACATAAGGCGCGCTATCAACTTTTGAGAGAATGAAAGGATTTTAGGGTTAGCTCGTTAGCGCGGTTAGCTCGTTAGCACGTTGACGCCGTCCAGCCCCACGCATGGGGCGATGCGCAGTAACTCGTTAACGGAGATTTGCCGTGTCCGTCTTGTCGCTGCCTGCACGTGAAGCGATGGGGTAGGAGGGGGAGTTGTCTTCAGTGAAGGCGAGGCGGAGTAACGTTGCGTAGAGACAAAAGTGGACGAAAGAGAGGCAAACTTGCGGCTCCACAACTATAATTATAACGTAACATAGACTATATCGATATAAAGGATATTGTCACATCTTATATCTCGTATAAAAATATATCGATATGTTTTAAAAACTCGATATATCGCCCAGCTCTACCTCCACATGCGTGTTATAAATTTGACCAAACTAAAAAAAAAAGATTAAAACCAAAGACGTTACCATTTGCATTTTATTTTTAATATCAGTCTTTTTTAAGAGAAAAATGTCCGCTAAAATGCAGTTTTTATTTTTTCAGTCAAGTATTTGTCGCCGTCTTTAGATAAGTTTTAGTTGATTATAATAACAGTCTGTTTAAACATGTTGAAATGAGACTGTCTGAAGCCTTTCCCAGCTTCACTTGTATTCTCTGCTCTGTTTTTCATCTTGCAGGTACCTCAGTGATGAAGGCATAGCAGAACTGAAAGGATCCGCTGAGAAAATAACACATAGTGACATAATTCGTATTGCGCTTGATGTAAGTGCAACACAAACACATATACAGAATGTTTTTACCGTGTAACACCTTGCCTTGAGTTTTAGAGTTTAAGGAAAATCACCATCATTGTACTAAAAGTTGGCATTTTTTTTAACTAGTTTGGTTAGACACTACTAGTTTTTGTTAGATACTACTAGTTTATCAAACATAATAACAGAAACATGCATAAATATCTGCCAAACAAGTGAATCTAAGTAAACCTGTTGTAGTTACTCTATGCAGAACCATTCACTCATGTTATTCTATTCATCCCTAAAAGGCACCTTTCTGAGCCAGAAATAACTCATCCTTTTCCCTCTTCAATCACTCAATGACTGCCCTCTCAAATTATATCATCAATCATCATGAAACCAGGAATCTATTCATTTTAATAGTATGAAATGAATGTGGGTATTTGAATTATCTGTTAATTATAATTGTGTATTTAAAAAAAGAATTTTTTTCATTTGATACGCAGCTAAACAAAATGAAAATGTTTAAAGAGGAACCATAAACATTCATATAGGGTTCTTCTCCTAGAATGACAAAGATGCTACAGACCTGACCTGCAGTATCGAACGAGTCGAGAACGCACAGTCAGTGCATTTACTGCAGAAACACTGACCTTTAAGGTTTAGCATGGAGTGCTGCGGAAAGGTCTCACACTGTACTTTTAGATATTACTGCATACTTGGTTTAATCAACTTGTAGTAAATTTAGAGTGGTACTTGTAGGGGCTTAAAGTTATTAACATTGTCAGACTAGGCATAAAAATAAATTGGAGCCACTGATGATTTGCTAGCAAAATGGTGCATTTAATTGTATCTTAATTAGAGAGATATTTTGCTACTCTGGCTGCTTTTTTTGGTTTTACCTGGAGCGCTTATTTTGTTCAGACATATTGTTTTCTGCGGTAAAAAGTGGTTGTAAAATTGGTTTGGGAGGCAGACACATTTGTAGTTTTAATGTTGATCTCTTATGGTTTGGAGGAAAAATGAAATCCTCTTTAAAAAATACAATTCTGTTAAAAAGCTAGGTTAAATAAAGTGGTGATTGGATTTAAAAAGCAATGAGCTCCAATCCTGATTCTTGTATATCAAAATTACTCCATACATTGGCGCATATACTGGTTTTACTGTTTTACTGCAATAGTGCACAGTTGCACTCTCTCCACCATGTGGAGTGAGATTACAAAAAGTGAGATTACATCTGATTGAATAGTTAAAAATGTGTTTTGTTGTTTTTGTTTCACATGTGCATTGTTTCATTACATGAATATATGATTATTATATATATTCTAATAAAGCAGCTTTTGTTTTGCAGACTGATCTTAGAACTGTTGGGCGAAAATATCTACCATCTGATATCAACAGTGGAAGAACTGAGAAGGTGAGTGGCATACATATTGCTACAACTCTGTGGCAGTGCTTAATTTATGAAACTCTATTACAAATGATGAGCTGGAGCCACTGTTGAAAGGAAACTTTAGAACTGCAGTTTTCATTATTGCCACTAGATGTCCCTAGCACACTAACAAATGTAGGTCAAGAAACCACTTCTTTGCCCATGAAAGTAAAATCGAGCAAATGGAGGGGGGAAAAAACCCAAATATCAAAACATGTAATTTTATGTGCATTTACCTCCTCTTCCCTTCAGACTCCGAATATGATACACCCCATTATACCCTGGTAATGCACTCTGCCTTGTACATATAATGCATAAATTGCGCTGTATTGCACTATACACTTTTTGTATGTAGTATTGAATGTAGATAGGATTTACACATATCTTTTCCCAGGTGTAGAAATCAAACTTTGTGCGAAGAGTCCTTACAAAAGCATTCAACAACAGTGGTCGCTGTAGCTCTAAATGTAAGCCTTGAGGCTATTTTGAGGAATAAATAAACCTGTGCTGACTTAAGTATGCCACAGGGAAAGAGGTATTGTTTTTTTTTTTTTTTTTTTGCCTTAAAAATTGGAGTAATCCTCAATACATACTGAAAACTCCTAGAGGGTTTTTCAGTATTTCGCTGTAATCCTCCTCCGCACATGCAGATTTGCCTTTCAAGCCACCTCTTTTTTTATTTATTTATTTATTTTTCTGTCTTTTGCACATGGCCAGTTGGAGGGTCCATGTGTCCTCCAGGTGCAGAAGGTGAGAAACATCTCAGCTCCTAAAGACCACGAGGAGTCCCAGGGCGCGCCGCGAATGCTGCGCCTGCAAATGACAGATGGGCACACCACCTGTGTTGGACTGGAGTTCAAACATCTGTCTAAGATCAGGTATTACAGTTTTGTTGCATTTAAAAATAACAGGCTGTAGTGTAATGTAAATATCTGTGAAAGGGGTATAAATGGTTAAAAAAAATCCTACATTTTTTTTATTTGTCTCATATTTAAAAATGGATAATGTAAAAGCTGCTTTTCTGTTTGCTGCATAGATGCAAATCGGGGGCATTCAGCTGGTTTCTCATATTTTGCAAACACATTCTGCACACACCCTGCTCCTTCACCTCCCTGTCAACATTCTCACCCCACCACATGTCTGAATTTTCCCTTTATCTGCAATTTCCTCGCCGTGGCAGCTGATCTAACAATTCTTAGCCTTAATTACATCTCCATCCAAGCTACCGTGGCCTTGGTGACTGCTGCCATGGTGACTAGCCAGTCTGTACAGGTGGAGTGGCCAGAATGTGGGCCTTGACTTCCTGATGGGAAGAGAGGAGAGAACAGAACAAATCCCCCCTTTATGAGCGGCACACACACACTGGCTAGCAACAGCGCCGGTTAGTGTTTCTTATGAAAGTGTCCGCTTTAGTGTGCGTGAGGCCATAAGTGAGAGGCAAAGAAGGATGAGCTGGATTACAGGACTGTTCAGTGTGCGAGACAGTGATGTAGTACAGAGAGATGACAATTAAGTAGCGACACTGAGGGTGAATAGTGCATTTGTATGTGATTGAATCAAGGATGACTGCCGTCTTATTCCTGTATTTGCTGCTATCATGTGAACTTCTATCATGATAGCAGCAGAAGCATCTATCCCAGAGGTTTGGAGTGAAATCCCTAATTGTTGCTTTGGCATCCGGCATCAGTAGCTGGAAATCCCTCTAAGTCCCTGTGCTTTCCTAATGAGAGAGGCAGAGGCCTTATCAGGCCTGATGAGATAGAGGGGCTTTTAATTTACCATGAGGATGGGTGAGCAGCTGGGATTATTAATAGTCTCTCCTAGCCTTGCCACCCATCTGCTGGCAATGCTCCATGTCATTTATAAAGTGGCATGGGTAACGAAATAGGGTGTGAGACTTGGTATATGCAGTAAACCCACACATATATTTAAAATTTAATAGCTTTTTAAAAAGAAATGTATAGAAATATATCATTCATACTGCGTTTCAGTCTTAATATTTTGTTTTCTCTATTACTATTTTTTATTTTATTTTGTTTTTCAGTTTTAACACCCCACCAGGAACAAAGGTGAAGCTTCTTGGTACAGTCCAGGTTAAAAATGGTCTTTTACTGCTTGACGATTCAAAAATCTCTGTCCTTGGAGGAGAGGTTGATCACATGGTGGAGAAGTGGGAACTACAAAGGGTGAGGGTCAATATTTTAATGACGGATCAGCCACTCTGGCTAAAAAGATAAAAGTCATATTTTAGTAATCATTTTAAATGTGTAATAAAGGCCTCTGCTACGCCATCATTAGCTGTTGCTGAGGTTGTATTTATCTGAGTTTTGTATTTAAAAAAAAAAAAAGGGGTACCTTTATCCTTCATCCTGCAGAGTCTGGCCAAACACAGCAGGAGTAACATTGGAGCAGAAGGCGGACCTCCTCCCTTCGTGCCATTTGGTCAGGTGAGGAAGAACATTTCATAGTTCACTTAAAAAGCAAAACATCCAAAATTATATTTTAAAAAAATGTTTCTAAGAAGAACAAAAACCAGAAAGAATAACATAAAAATTGAACAAAATTAATACAGACAGGAACATTAATATGAAATGATACTTCAGCAGTGATTTAATGGAAGCCAGGCAGTAGTGAATAGCAGTAACCTCATAAATGTATGCAAGGAACTAAACACAGATCTGGCGCCAGGAGTGTCCCTATCTTGGCAATGTTCTCTCTGATCTTTTGGAACAATTACGCCTTCATGAATCTTTAAAATGTTTGATCGCTGTGTGTGTAATAAAGCAGAATTAAAAATCAAACTGTCCTGTGGCAGGTTATCTCCCGCCAGCAACATGAGGCTTAAATGTTGCATTTTTGTTAAAATAAAAAGCTCTAGTAATTGATGTAAAAGGGCAGCTGAGATTAAGCGTTGTGAACATGAAAAGCAGATCGTCAAGGTAACCACTAATAATTAGATGCTTTATTTGCTAACGTTTTTCTTTTTTTTAACGACTATTATTATACACAGAATACTTAAAGCTTTAAAAAAGACTGAGTCTGAGTCTCGGCTAGGATCACAGCTTCCAAGTGAATGCATTGGTATCAGCTTCACACTTGGATTTTGGGATTTTCCTTCCAGATTTGCTCAAGCTTTGTAAAGTTTTATGACAGGGGAGCATTTGGGACTTATTTAACAGCCTCTAGATCTTCTGCGTAACTGTATTTACTAATGCGGGGTCATTCCAGGACTTGGTGTTGAGTAAGTCTGCTTTGGGTCGCTTTAGATTGCTCTGTTCCAAGGTATTTGGCGCTGGAAAGCAAATGTGTGTGCTCGCGCTTTGCTTGGATCTATGTTCTGTCAGTTGAGTCAGTTTTACTTATTCTGGTTGCTTCTACTCAGAGGCGCTCTCACAGCACGGAGCTTCTACCATCATGCTTCACAGCAGGAATGTTTTTAAAAGTGTAGTTGTGGTGTGTTTCTACCAGACATTTTCCAGTCAGAAGAATTTAGTTTACATGGCATTAGACGGTAGACTTTTTGTCTTTTTACCTCAAGCTCTGAGTTCAAAACAGTTTTACTTACATGATGATCCTAATGATATTAATGCAGATAGATTTCCTGTTGTCTGCTAGTCATTCTCAAATCCTTTTGTTTTTGTGCCTCTTCTTTGGCTAACAGAAAATTACTGAACTTAAAAATAGTACACTGTCCTCACTGGAAGGTGAGTTATTATGTGAGCGATAACTAAATAAGACAGAAATCCAGGCCTTCATCATTTTCACATAAGCATAATCTTGTTACTATGACGAATATCATTTTTAATACAACCTGTTATGTTAGATACCCACAAATAGTCGCAGGGTTTGATTTTTATTGAAACAAAGAGTGGCTGAACCTAGTCAAAAGTAAATATCATTGCTCCGGTCATTTGCTGGCCTGTGTGACTAAATCATCACTTGGTGCAGTCGAGGAACAGCTGCAGGAAGTGATGAGTTCCATCTCATTGGCACCGAGCCACCATCTGTAATTGTTTTGAAATTAAATACAGTTCACAGTCAAGTTTGAGAAAAACCAGATGAATTCATCTGGTTCTAGTTTGAGTCCATGAAATGTGCAAACTGTCAAGCGCACTAATTTCTGTACTTAAGAGAGCGTACACGAGTGATGATCTCTGCAGCCTTGTTCTCGCTCTCCCTGTAGAAGTGTGCAAGGAAGGATGAAGTGGATAGCCGAGAACTGGACCAGAGGAAGACCCTGCAGACTCACACTGTGGTCAAAAGCACTGACGAGAACGACGAGTTTGAAAAGCAGCGGACTGCGGCTATTGCTGAGGTGGCCAAGACCAAAGAGGTATCCAAACCTTTATCACTTGTTAGCTTTTCAGTTGTTAATTTTCGGGACCAGTGTTTTTGCCATGCGGGCAAAATTTGCTGCTTTATCGATTGCACGTCCTGCACAAGTGACTTAATTTGGCCTCAATTTAAAAATATACGCTCTTTATCGGCATTCACCTCAACCTTAATTGCCTTTGACAGTTGTGTAACTCTTCAAATTAAAAGTCATAATTACGTTGCCATTTGCAGAGTTCTGTTTCTTTTATTGTATTTTTCTCTTTGTCCAACCCTGCAGCTCTATTGATCCTAATGTTGTTTCCTTGTCAGGGCCCCCGCACATTTGGCGGTGGAGGAAATGCAGGCGGCAATTTATCCAATGCTGCCTCCTCCTCCCGGAGCCGAGAGTCTTACCAGCAGAGGAGACGGGAGGACCGGGCTGAAAGAACAGAAAGCAGACAAGATGGAAACTACAGAGAGCTGGTGAGAACACAAACTATAATCCAACACCCTCCACACACACACACACAAAAACGTTGTTGAAATAATGGCTTTACCTCACATTACTGAAGTCCCAATTCACTGTAACAAAGCAATTTAAAGGCTCAAACTTGCTCTGTGTTCTTCTGTGGTTTCTTTAGTCTGGGTTGAAGTCTTATTTCATGGTTCACAGATTGGGTGAGGCATCGGTTATAATATTGTGGAGATGTAAATGGATTGGAGCCCTGGTGAGGTTTTCCAATCAAGTGGCAGTCCATTTGTCTTGCTTTTTGTTGTGTCCTGCCAGTTTCTCTAGTCTGAAGGGTTTGGGTTGAAGACATTAATAGGACAGAACGTAAAATTGTAGTGTTTGACGAGGGAGAAGTGTTTGCGATCGTTTCCAACACCAACAGGCTCTCACAGGTAAAACAGAATTTAAAAGGGAGCTCCTGGGTGCGTCACACTAAACGTCTGCATTTATAACCTCGTAATTGTACTTATAATTATCATATGCATGTAATCTTCCTCTGATTTCCATACAACAAATATATTTCCTGTCATTTGTTGGGTAGGTTGACGAACGCGCTCTGAGGCACATCATGGAGATGGGCTTTAACAGAGAAGCTGCTCGACAGGCTCTGATGGACAATAATAACAACCTTGAAGTGGCACTGAACAGCCTACTGACTGGATCTTCTGGTAGCAGACCTGGCCCTGCGGCTGCAGAGTCTAACAAGCCACAACCCAGAGGTATACACACAAACACACACATACACACACACAGCCCCAGATGCACCTTTAGCCCACTTTGGCCGCATAACAATTTATGTCTGCAGAGCAAGCAGAGCCAGATTGAGGTTGGAGGAGTGATGTGGAGGTTCTTTAAATGCAATGAAAATCACCGGCAGCCTAGTTAAAGGTCCTTTGTGGCAGGGTTTTTTTTTTGTTGCATTTACCAGAAATTGCAGGCACACACTTTATTGCTCTTTTCAAAAGCACACCTTAAGGTTTTAGATGGAAATTCTGTTTTAAATGCAGTCATTGCTTTGTGTCTGTTTCATTAGTGAAAATCAACCTGTTTTACCTTGAAACTTGCCCAATCACACTGAATTACTTAGATATTCTTTTTTCAAACCAGCTACTGGTACAGTTTACTCTAAAGCTATTTTAAATGTACAACACAAACTCATTAAAAGTAAATTCAGTTGAGTTCTCACGTGCAGGCTAATGCAGATAAAGTCACATACTTTATGTAGATGCAGGAGACCACAAAGTGTGCACATTCAAACTGATCGATTTAATCTTTGTCAAAATAATGTTTTGTTTTTTTTCGCTGTGTTTTCTTCAGGCAGAGGAAAGGGAAGAGGCAGGTCCAGAAATGAAGATGATCAAGAGGGAGCAGGAGGAAGACCATCTGGACCGAGCACATTGTTTGACTTTCTGGAATCCAAAATGGGTGTTTTCTCCATTGATGGTGGGTTATATTCCAAGCTGTGGAATAGTGTATTTTTTTTCTTTTTACCGTATTTCCCGGACTACAAAGCGCACCTGAATATTAGCCGCACAAGCTAAAATCAGGGGAAAATCCTGTTTTGTACATACATTAGCCGCACCTGACTAAAAGCCGCAGGTGTTTCAATGTTGACTTATCATATGTAAGAGAATATGCACAAAGGGAATTGTCAGGAAAGAGATGGCTGTTTGGAGACACACCCCTTTTATTTATATTTTGAAAAACAAGTTATGGGTACATATTTGCACATGTAGTACATAACAGTAACCTACAGCACACCAGAAAAATAGATTCGGCCTACCTTTTAGGCTCAGGTGCAGTGACACGGCTTTAACAAGAAGAAAAGTCAGTCATTCACCATCTTTCTCTTCTTCCTGCGCTCTAAAACCACCAAAGTCCTCTTCTCCAATGTCGGAAACGAACAGGCTCAGGATGGCTTCGTCATCCACTCTCCGCTTCTCTCCTTCGTTGTCACTTTCAAAACCAAAGAAATCCTCGTTGTCAGTGTCAGAGTCGAACACCCTCAGAAGGGCCGTGGCGGTGTCCTCCTCTCCATCATGCAGCAGTCCAGCCCTTCAAAATCCGTTGGTGATCGTGGATGTTTTCGCACTTTTCCACGCTGTCAGAATCCACCGGTGGAGTTGAGCATAACTTGCTTTTCGCAAGTTTATCGCCGCTCGTCATCCACGCCTCCCGCTGAATGCGTAGCGCTACTTTGAAGTTTGTTTTTCGCGCTACTTCGTACGGCACTACGTTGCCTGGCGGACGGACATGTGACTAACATACCACTCTTGAACCCCGATCCTTCCGCCAGGCAACGTAGTGCCGTACAACAGCGGAACAAACAAAACAAATCCTCTTACGATATGACAAAAATCATGGAAAATCCATAGAAAAGCCGCACCTGACTAAAAGCCGCAGGGTTCAAAGCTTGTGCAAAAAGTAGCGGCTTATAGCCCGACAATTACGGTAATCATTTTGGAAAAGAGAGAGACTAAGTGTAAGGGACATAGATGTGTGCAACTTCCAACCCAGTTCCTGTGTAGTGATGACTTATGGGAGGGCCTCTGGGAGAGCACATAAATTAAAGCAAAAGTATGGCTGATGTTTGTAGCACCTTTTGAAGCCAGTTCTTTAGGAGGAATCTACTGATTTCTAACTGAGCCTTGATTAGACTGAGACAGATGGCTGTTGTCAGGTCAGAAAAACTAAGACATGTTTCTGACAACAAGACATCAGCACTGGTCTGAAATACCAACCAAGCACTTGTTAGTATTCCCTCCACTATTTTTCCCATTATTGTTTTGCCATACTTCTTAATACAGCTGATCTTTTCTTGTTTGCTTTTATCAGAGCCAAAGAGCCAGGCTCCACAGAGACATCACGAAAACAAAGGAAATTTCCACAACTCAGACTATCACACCAAAGACGCACCTCAGACCAAGTTCTCCTCGCATAATGACCATAGGCAACAAAGGAATGACAGACCGCCTCGCTTTCACAGGGACACTGATTTTCCCAAACCTGGCCAGGAGCCTCTCTCTAATTGTACAACCCCCCAAACGTCAGGCCAAGCCCAGCAGTGGAAGGGCCAGGAGAGGTGGTCACGAGGGATGTCCGATAGATCGCAAACTGACAAGAAAGAGATGCGTGACGATCAGATTTTTCCTTCTTCCTTCGTGTCTGCTTCCACTCATTCAAAAGACCTTCAGCAGCAGGTGGAGTTTAGTGGATCTTACAACCAACGGTCCAGAAATGGAGATGGTGGTGGGAATATGTCAGCGGCGTCTCATAGAAGAGGGGCACCCACATCAAAACTGAGCAATTTGGCGGGAAGTGAAGCGAACGGAAAAGGAAATAAACGTGTAGACAGAAATGAAGACTTCAACAACAGCAGGAGGAAGGGGAAGATGGAGAGGGCAAATTTGGATCACCCTGAGCGACAAAGGGATAGTGGGCCAGCAAACTTTAACTCAAAGGGAGGAGGCTCCGAAGTGGGGTCATCACAGAGTTCTTATATACCAACAGGAGATCCTTCTCATTTCCAAAATGGCGTTATAGAACACAAAAGAACTGGGCCGATCAAACCACAAACCTCGTCTTGTCCACCGAACAGGGAGCCGCCGCCCCCAAAGAGAAACAATGCTAATAACCCAGGGTCTAAAAGAAGGGGAGGTCAAGGCAAAGGACAAGGTCCTCGAGGATCAGAAAGGGGTCATATTTCTGAACACATGTGGAAACCTGGAGATGAGTGTCTGGCACTTTACTGGGAAGACAGTAAGGTGCGTCATCCCTACATGTATGAGACAGCAATAGTTAATGATTGTTGAAAACTGCTGTGTTTAAGATGTTTTCTTTTTCTTTGGCTGAGCGCTGGTTTGACAGTTAAAGTTGTTTAAAATTCTAAAAATGAATCTGCGGGATTCGTTTTGTATTGACAGTGCCTTTGATTTGTTTTTCAAAGGTTTGTATTTGAGAGTAATGAGATTTCTGTTTTTTTCTGTCTGGTTGTGTGTGTGAAGTTCTACCATGCCAGAATAGATGCCGTTCATCCATCTGGCTCCACGGCTGTGGTTGTATTTAGCGATTATGGAAATTGTGAAGAGGTCCTCCTGAATAACATCAAACCTCTTGATGCTGATGTCATGGTAAGAAAATAGGGAAACATCCATCAAACTCAGAACTTGTTGGTTCATAGTAAATGAAAGCTACTAATTAAACTGCGATCAAGTGAGGTGAGGAAAGGTGATAAAATATGAATGAGTTCTAGGTGGATTACTCACAGTAACACATCACAACTGTATCAAATGTACAATGGCAGGAGGAAGATGATGGTTACTATGACAGTTCACTAGAGTTTCGCCGCGGGGGAGACGGCCAGCCTAGACGCACGCGACCCACGCAGCAGTACTACCAGCCGCCCAGGGCACGAGATTGATGTTTCTGCATTTACACGGGCAGGTAAATAAATGAGCAAGCATGTATTTTCTTTTCACTGGTGTTTAAGCACAAACCATGAATGTGTTTTATATAAAATAAATTAGAATTTCCCATTCATTTCTTTTATTTGTGGTGGTGGGAATCTTGAATTTTGTAATAGATATGGAAAATTCAAGACTTTTATTTCAGTCACAGCTGTAAAACATCTGTTTATTTTGAAGTTGTGTGGTCATGAGATATTTTGTGAGATTCCCCAAATACAATAACGTTTGTTATATCACATAATCTGTTAACCAAACAAATTATAACTTTGTTGTCTTTTGCTTCATCCATCAGTGTGCGTGTCCCTCATCCTTCCACGTTCTGCAACAATCCAGAGTGCTTCCTGAATTTTTAAGTGTCCCGATGGGCTTGGGCATACAGGACTTTTAAAAGGGCTCGCACATCATGCAACAATAAAATAAAATAAAAAAACACAAAACAAAACAACAAAAAAAAATCAACTGACATGAGCTCCGGTTTATTTTGTCAAGGACATATCTACTGTACATGTTGTGAAGATTTGTTAAATGGCTGCTTCAGAATAAACAGTTATTATTAGTATGTAGCAGATCTGTTTTAATGCGTTTTGCTTTTAATTATTCAATTTTAATGATGAATAAACTAATGCAGAGGTGGAAAGGAAACTTCTCCGGGGTCCTTGGATTCATTTTGACTCCGTCAATTAATTTTAGCTGAGCTTCTAAGTTAACTCGAGTTTGGGCTATTTGATGACTTGGTAATTTTTTTCAAACCTACCCTAGCAAATTTGCAAGTTGTTGTCTTACAGCTTACCTTGCCTCTGACATTTTCTCCTCTGCGAGTCCAGAGCAAGCAGCTCAGGCTAATTTGTTGTGTTCTGTGAAGCAAATCCAAATGGTAAGACAATCTCTCCCTGCTGTAATAGAGATGGTCACACTGCAGAGATATCATTTTGCACATTACAAAAGGGGACTGTACCTAGCTCTTCAAGCACTGCGCACACTCTGCTGGCTGTTTATGGACTCGAGCAGTGTGGGAGACACGTTTTGCACATGAAGAAATAATCTCCACCTTCTGCTCCAGTTTCACTCATACCAGCAGTGGGGGATAAATGGACAATTCACCAGGGTTCAGCAGAAAGGTCACCGTGTTATTCTGTATCACTAGTCCAAAGGGTTTGCTTTATTTTCCAACTGAGGCGCCAGGCAAGCATAGATGAATAATTAACAGCTGGTAATATGGAAACCTATCCACCAGAGAGGAACTGAAAGTGAAGCTCTTGACAATGTTCTAGGGGACTGACTATGACACGGTACCCAAATGAGAGGGGATTGATTTTCAATCAGATAAACGTATATTTTGGTAGAAGAATTAAGGCAGTTTCATACCGAGTATATTTTTCTTGACCCTGCAGGGAAATAATGTATAATGCAGCAGTTCTTGGGTTTAAGATGTTGTCAGTTATTAGTTTCAATAAATGCATGATTATTATGAGTGCAGGTCTTGATGCTGTAGATTATTAATCATTTTCTGGAAAGGAAAACCCTGTAGCTATTAGATCACTAATGAGCATTTGCTGTATATTGCCTTTGGTGAAGTAGGGAGTGTATAAGCACAGTTTTCAAGGTGTGAGCAGAGGCTCGGCATATGAATGGTAATATTTCTGAAACCACGAGAAATGCTGAGTGGGTGATCCAGCATAAACGTTAGTGTGACATGCCCTTTTGTTTCATATACAGTTAGGAAAAAAAAAAGACTGAAAGCTGGTGAGATGGCCTGGATTATATCTTGTTTTTTCATGTTTATGTAACTACACAGGCCATGTAATCTTGTTGGTGCTGTGATTAGAGTAAATCTAAAGCTTCAGATGCCGCGCATGTTTTTCTGTGACAGACTGGTTGGATATGATCTCAATTATTCAGCATGCTACAAAACAATCTTGCATCATAACTGCTTCTTACATGGAAGCGTTTACAGTGGGAGTGAAATGTGTTGGAGAAGTAGTAGTACTACTAGTAGTGTTTGTGCTTGAGCCTGTTTTTGCACAGTCAGCTTAGTTAATTGCATTTCCTTTTACACTGGATCAGGAGACGGTGGCCTTATTATTGGCTAGTTAGCGCTGCTGCCTCACAGCAAAATATCTGTGTTACCAGGCAACAGTAGTATTACCTGTGGGTGTGAATCTCCACAGTTTAGCCATGTGACCAATTTCATACAAATGCTAGCATGATAATGCTGCATCGCTGGTATTACAGTGTTTACCACGCTAACTAGAAAGTGACTGACATCCACAGAGCTATGTGGCGAGTGATTTAATCATACATGTATTTAAGTATTGTTTGTGACACACTGATACAAGATTGCTCATTTCTGCGTTGTCTTTACCAGGCCTCTCTGAAACTGCAACCTGATAACCTTTAGCAGCAGGAGGAATACTTTTCACTCCTTGAGAGGTATCAAACCTCTTTCCCACATTAACATCCCCATTGCTCTGCCCCTTTCATTTCCCACCTGCCTCCCTCCTCCTCCTCCTACCCTCATTCACAGCTGTTGGCCATTATCTTCTTGCCTACCTGACCCCCTCCACCTTCACCATTGTACCTTTGTGGCAGTGACATTTGAACCTAGCGATCCTGTTAAATGCAGCCTTTCTTACATAATTTCTACATTGGCCCCAACAAACCAATCCATTCTCTTCTTGTGGAACAGTGGGGGGTGTAACCTCCTTTCTAGGAGGTTACATGAAAGTGACTCAGAAGAGAGCAAATTTCCTTTCTAGCATGTTTGATAGGTCAACTGGTTTAACAGAAGGAACTTGTTGTTCTCCGGTTCTGTTCATAATTTTTATGGACAGGATTTCTAGGCGCAGCCAAGTGGCGGAGGGCTTTCGCTTTGGTGGCCTCAGAATCTCATCTCTGATTTTTGCGGATGATGTGGTTCTGTTGGCTTCATCGGGTGAGGGCCTCCAGCTCGCACTGGAGCGGTTCGCAGCCGAGTGTAACGCAGCGGGAATGAGGATCAGCACCTCCAAATCTGAGGCCATGGTTCTTAGCCGGAAAAGGGTGGAGTGCCCACTCCGGGTCGGGGATGAGTTCCTGCCCCAAGTGGAGGAGTTCAAGTATCTCGGGGTCTTGTTCGCGAGTGATGGGAGAAGGGAGCTGGAGATCGACAGACGGATTGGGGCTGCAGCTGCAGTAATGCGGACGCTGCACCGGTCCGTCGTGGTGAAGAGGGAGCTGAGTGTAAAAGCGAAGCTCTCAATTTACCGGTCGATCTACGTCCCTACCCTCACCTATGGCCACGAGCTGTGGGTAGTGACCGAAAGAACGAGATCGCGGATACAAGCGGCGGAAATGAGCTTCCTCCGAAGGGTGGCTGGCCTCTCCCTTAGAGATAGGGTGAGAAGTTCGGCCATCCGGGAGGGGCTTAGAGTAGAGCAGCTGCTGCTCCACATCGAAAGGAGCCAGCTGAGGTGGTTCGGGCATCTGGCAAGGATGCCCCCTGGGCGCCTCCTGGGCGAGGTGTTCCAGGCATGTCCCACCGGGAGGAGGCCCCGGGGCAGACCCAGGACACGCTGGAGAGATTATATCTCTCGGCTGGCCTGGGAACGCCTTGGTATTCCCCCGGACAAGCTGGAGGAGGTGGCTGGGGAGAGGGAGGTCTGGACCTCTTTGCTTAGGCTGCTACCCCCGCGACCCGACCTCGGATAAGCGGATGAAGATGGATGGATGGAACTTGTTTTTTATTGGGTGTAGCATGCAGTTGTTAATCCAGTAAAATTATCATTACGATATTATTCAAAGACTACCATCCAGTTTCTTCCACTTATCCAATTTTGGGTTTTGGCAGGTTACTGGAACCTATCCCAGCTATCATAGGCTGAGAGGCAGCGTGCAAAAGCCCCAAACTGGATTGAAACCCAGGATCTTCTTGCTATGAGGCAACAGTGCTAATGGCAGCAACTTGAATTGCTTATTTTTTAACCAAGGAAAGAAAACACTATTATCAGCAATAATCTTGCTGACAAGGTAACAGCTGCTGGTGTGGTTATTTGGAAATTTAAGAATTATAAAAGTAATCGCCTTCAGTCTGGAGCTTCATTTAAAATCTTGCCTCATTGGGTGAGGATGGTCATGAGAAAGGTGTTGTGGTCAGATGAAACTGAGATCCAGCTGTTTGGAATCAACCTGACCCTTTGGAGGAAGAGCCAAAGAGCACCATTCCCACAGTCAAGCACGGAGGTGGAGACGTGAGGTATTGTGGCAGTTTTTCTTCAACACATTGAGGGGCCAAAGTACAGGGCCATGTACCATAAAATCTTGAACGAGATCCTTCATCCCTCTGCCAGAACACTGAAGAATGGTCTTGGGTCTTCCTGCATGGCCATGACACAAAACATACTGCAAATCAATTTATAACGTCTATAATGTTTTTCTGGATTTTTGGTTGATATTCTGTCTCTCATCGGTAAACTGAAAATACATTTCTTGCATCTTCTTTGTAAGTGAACAAACATTATTAACACTTGATGGTGGACAAGTTGAAATGCCCGCGGTGAGTTCACATGTTCATGGGCAGTGTTGGGACTAACGCGTTATTAAGTAACGCGTTACAGTAACTACGTTATTATTGTGGTAACGAGCATGGTAACTAGTTATTATGCCAAAACTAGGAACGCGTTACTCGTTACTGGGATTTAGATAGGGTCGTTACTCGTTACTTCGTGTGGTGGCATCGCGGAGCTTCCACAGATTCAATAACATTAGCAAGTGGTGGAGGCCAGCAGGTGGATGAAGGAAAAGGGACGCAGAAGGAAAAGAGACCCGAGGCGGCCGCCGGTCCAAGTGTGAACTGAACTTCAGGTAAGAAGTTATGACCTGCAGTCTCTCTGGGTCAGATATAAACCAAGTTTAGGTGGAGTTTATTTTCGTTATTCTGACTTTTTCCGTACTGCGTGCTAGCTAGCATGACGGAGTTTCTATACAGCTGGGTGGTGCTATGAAGTTAATGATGTTGAACTTTATTTTGTTCATAAGTTATTAGAGTTGCCAACTGTCCCGTCTGGTATTCAGAGAAAATATTACGCGTTTCTTATTGAGGTGAAAAGGAACAGTTTGTCCCGGACTTCAGCTACAATGAAAAAGGCACAACGCTGGAGTTATTCTGTGTTTTTGCTGCACACAGCTGCCTCTCATTCTCTCCCCCTCCCTCTCCCGTTTCTACTTCAATCATGAAACTGATCAATGATCAGCTGATCGGCTCTCTTGTTTGTTTATCGCTCACTTTGCGCCGAAAGAGGAAACCAGCGGATGTCGCGCTAAACAACAGCAGCACGTTTAAGCTTGATCAGCTGTTGTTAGAATTTATTTAATATTAATTTCTAGCAGAGGTGTGGACTCGAGTCACATGACTTGGACTCGAGTCAGACTCGAGTCATTAATTTTATGACTTTAGACTTGACTTGAAAAAATGTTCTAAGACTTGTGACTTGACTTGGACTTTTACACCAATGACTTGGGACTTGAATTGGACTTGAACCGGTTTACTTGAAAAGACTTGATATTTTACCCCAAATATAAAATTTAACATGCATATTATATAGAGATTGAAAATGTGACGTCATTCACGGGTAGAACCGCAAAGGATTCTGGGAACTCGTGGCAAGCGGTACTAGCTCACGCAGGCTTTCAATTAAAATCAGTCACACAGCGATAAAAAGAAACACAAAAATGTCAAGAAGCTGTTGTATTATTAACTGCAATAGCCGGTCGCATGACAGCCACGGGAAGCCGACGGGTAAAGAGATCGGTTGTTATCGGATTACGTCGTGGAAGAGAAATTGTTCGAGCCATGTTTCCGAAGTAACAAAGAGGCGACTGGATTGCAGCCATTCAAAGATCAAATATAACGTCCCAGAACACTCCAGCTCACAGGTTAGTCTGCTCCAAGCATTTACACAAAGGTCAGTCTGCTGTTGTAGTTAATGCGTCATTTTTCTTAACATAATTGGTGATATAGGTTACAAGCAAGTCTGGCGCTGAACAGAAATTGTCGCGCTATGCTCCTTTGTTTATTGTGCATAAATAGTAAATTATCCTGACACAATATTGCGTTTCGCTTCTGTTATTATGGTACATTGACAAAAACACATACTTTTATTCACAGGATAAAACAGGTTTTTTGTATCACTAATTGCCCAGTACGATTACAGCATACAATATTATTGTCACTGCTACATTTCTGTGATGCTACCAGAAATTATTTCCACTACTAATTAATTACCGTTGAGCTCAAAGGTTATATTAATAAACGGTTAACGAATGTGTATTTATGAAGACGATTTGTGAGACTGGTAAACTTATGATACGTACGATGGTCTTTCGTTCTACACGGTGCATTTCAAGGTCCTGTACCCATCCGTCGGTAAACTGTACCTGGGCTTGTTGCAGTGACCTGAAGTTACTAAACTTCATGAGTGTATGCACTCACTCCAAGAACCGTGTAATTATAAATATGCATATAAATATGCTAAGATGAGATAGCTGACTTCATCTAACTAGCAAATGTTTTCCAGGCTACGTTGGTGATACAGTTTTTTTTTTAATGTGTATGATATTTTTGTCATGCGATTTTAAAGCTGGTCCTACAACCGCATCCAAGAATAACATGCAGCTTATCTCAGAACTGTCGGTGAAAATTATTCTTGGAGCTAGGTTTAATTGAGCTGCATTTTAAAGAGGTGCAATTTCACAATTTGTGTATATTTTCTAAGTTCACTATTTTGTCATGTGTTGAGAAAAACACAGATTTTAAAATTACATGGTCTAATATTTACATTTAGCATATAACTGCAACATTATTTTTTCGTTTGTTTTTTTTAAAGACTCGAAAGGACTTGAAATTCAAAGTTTCAGACTTGTGACTTGACTCGGACTTTTACACCAGTGACTTGAGACTTGACTCGGACTTTTACACCAGTGACTTGAGACTCGACTCTGACTTGCCTGACATTACTTGAGACTTGACTTGAGACTTGAGGATAAAGACTTGAGACTTACTTGAGACTTGCAAAACAATGACTTGGTCCCACCTCTGATTTCTAGTATCAGCTGATGTTTGCTGGAGCCACAGCTGCAAAAAAGCTGCTGGTCATGATATGGTTTGGTTATCTGGTGAGAGGGAAACATGAAGATGAAACCAGGAGATGTCCTTACTGGATCATCAGAGCTGAACAGGTGATGGAGAAACAGGTTTACCTTTTAGGTGACATGAATGAGTTGAAGGGAAGTTATGAACTGTTTCTGAGAGACAAATAACCCCAGGATCCTTTTTTAGGTAGCTGACAGCTGGTAACTGTGCAGGGGCGGATCTAGCAAAGTGTTGCCAGGGGGGCCAGGTAGGGCATTAACAGGGAAAGGGGGGCACAAAGAAATACTTTTCTTTCTTATTCTCATTTAAAATGTCTAGCTTTTAAAAAATAATTATCTGAATCTTACAACAAACGATTGATAGATTGATGCATATATACCATCAAAACAGTGTACATCACTGTCACAACAGCGTTTGTTTTCATTCAAAGGCTTTATGATTTTTCCTATAATGGTGGGCGGTCTCTAGTCAAAATGCCCAGGACGATTTTTTTGTCCCAGTCCAGCTCTGTATGCAGCTCATCTGCAGTCTGGTGTTGCCTACATCTTCCTATTCAGAAGGCAGAATTTCCGAGTTCTGAGTACAATCAAAGCACCACGACTGCAGTTTTTGTGTTGGATGTAAAAGGCGCACATGACGCTGTGACGTAGGCTAGAATCATGGCAGCAGTCAATGACGGTCCAGGCGTGGGATTTCTCTCGTGGAAATATGCACATTATCTTTTCCTTTCTATTTGTCGGTGGCACAGTGCACTTGTGGCAAGTAAGCAAGCTAGAAGACTGGCAAAGTTATGGAAGCAACACATTAACAAGAGAATTCTGAGTAAAACCAAAGTTACTTTCCCTAGTAACTAGTTACTTTGAAAGTAACGAGTAACTTGAAGTAACTGAGTTACTTTTGAGAGAAGTAACTAGTAATGTAACTAAGTTACTATTTTAAAGTAACTTACCCAACACTGTTCATGGGTCATTCTCTTTTTTTTTTACTTGTGGAAGGCTTGGATTTGTCATTTGCATGTGAATCAAAGTATATAAAGCCAAACCACCATCTGGCAGATGTCTACACCACTAACATACAAAACAAGTGCCTTCTTGTTTATGCTGTGCTGGAGTCTCTCGGAAAATGTGATTTGTTTCGCAAAGCACTTACCATTATAACAGCCACAGTTCTGGACAGGATGTAGAGTGCTACCGTCACTTCCAGCGTTTGCATATGATCTACCACTTTGCTGCTGAACAGATGCAAGTGGTATAGTATCTGATTTGAATGAGGTTTTAGTGTTCGTGTTTTACTTTGTGTTTAGGTTTTAGGCATGACTTAGTGATTTACAGCTCATATCATTTTTTTGTTTAAAAGAAAGCAGTTATTTTATGTTAGAAACATGATCTATGCAGGTAAAAAATGGGACAGCTGACCTCTAAACACTTTAAATTGTTTTCATGGATGGATGGTGACTGCATGTGCAACTTGTGACGTCCACGCAGCATCATAACCTTTCACACTTAACACTTTCGGCATGTGCAGCGCTCTGCAATCAACCGAGAAATATTACTGCTGAAAAAAAGCACTGCCAGAACACCAACTGATGATGAAGTAGAGTTGTAGGAAGTAGCCTCATAAACTCAAGCTTTCTGCAGAAAATCTCATCTTTTCCATTTATTGTGGCTATTTCCCTGCACAACTTCTGTGCCATCTGGGAATCCCTATGCTGCTGCATTGATGGATTGTAGTGATGCCTCTGGAGGCTCACAGACTTGTGCCTCCAGCTCATTTGTTGTGCCAGCAGCACTGCACACACCAGGTTACAAAAATTGGGAGGGCTGCAGCCAGCTGAAACACCACCAAAGCATCTCATGTGCCAGCAGTAATGATGTCACTTTTGGAGTCTGCTGCTGTTCACAAGCACGACAATGGCAGTGGTATAAATTAAGTATTATAGTTCAGACAAAGAGTCATTGAATTTGAAGCCAACAAATTCAAGGAGAAACCAATATAAACAGACATGAATTAAGCCCCGGCCTGTGCTAAGATAAAAATTTAATGAGTATCTAAATCGAAAAATGTTTTTAGTTCAGGACTTAAGTTAGCATAATCAGTCTCAGAAAACAGAGTCAAAGTGACTTAAAATCTGCCTCCTTTCCACCGATGCAGTGCCAGTACCTAATGAAGAATTGTTCTACCAGTGATTGATGCCAGTAGCTAAAAGCTGACCTCCCCGACCTTCAATGGGTGATGAAGCTGATTGTAGAACAAGAGCATCTTGGTGTGATCAAAAAGTCACACAAGTCTTTGTTTAAAAAGCTAAACCCATACCTATTTTTTGTTTGGTGGTTAGTCACTGCAACCACCTCTCTGTGAAGAGCCTTCACCATTCTTCTCTCCTCCTACATCTGGGTTCCTCTCTGAAAGTGAGTAGTGCTTGAAGCTTTTCAGAAGTCTTTTTCCAAGTTTTTCTTTGGACATTAGCTGTTTTTTTAAAACTCATTTTTAGTCCAGTCCATTTACCTGAGTGTTTTTTTGTTGTTGTTTATGAAGTCACTTAACATTCACCTCTGATTCATTCAAGCATAACAAAGACACCTAACTCAAGAGATGGATCAATGTTGTAACTACACATGACAGGCAGCTTAGCAACCAACCAACCTGAAATTGTATCTTTAGGCATTTTGTTACTAATTTGTTTTTTTTGTTAAAAATACTAAAAATTGCCAAAGGTAACACAGTTTGACTGAAATAAAGTAGCATTTTTATCTCAACAAAGTGATTCCCAAAGACCTATTAACTGAAAACTGGGCATATGTTGGCATGATGCGCAGCAACCCTTAAAACATTAGAGGGAACTGGACAAGCAGAGGACTTAAGAACAAGTGGTAGGCTTAAAAAAAACTATATATAGCAGATGAACAGGACCTGAAAGCTAAATCTTTAAGAAATAGGAAAAAAAAAAACAAGTCTGAGAGATGCATGTGGCCCTTCAGTTGATTAATCTACAGGGAACATAAGAAATAGACTAAAAATCAGTGGCATCAGATCTTATAGACTTATGAATGAAAATTTGAGTTCAAATCATTTTCATTAACCATAGAAATGATTATGATGGCAGCCCACAGCTGAAGAAGAGCTTTTGATGTCTTTTAAGATGTCTGTAGTTTTCAGTCTTCAGTTTTATTTGTCATATGCAAGTTAGCACAGGGTCAACACTGCAATGAAATGTATTTGACAAGCAGAAGACAGTCGCTCAGCAGAATGGTACAGTAGGGGGGGGGCAAATGGGATATTGCACAGTTACGTTTTGTAGTTTGTACAGCATTGCACTTTTTTTTTCTTAATATAAATACCAATAAAGTGGAGTGACCAGTGTAGATTGTACAGAGTACTTGTGAAGCTGCAGGGTAGCTTCTGAGTGCATCCTGTGGAGTGTGTTGTGTGTGTTTAAGTGTTGTGGTTGAGGTGTCGTATGGCTTGGTGGTAAAAACTGTTTTTGAGTCTTGTAGTCCGAGCAGACAGGCTCCTGTAACGTCTGCCAGATGGTAACAAGGAGAAGAGCTGATGTGCTGGGTGGCTGTGGTCCTTGATGATGCTGTGTGCTTTACGGAGGCATCGCTGGAGATAAATGTCCTGAATGGCAGGAAGCCTCGTGCCAGTGATGTGCTCTGCTGCCTTCAATACCCTCTGTGGTGATTTGTGGCTGCTAGCAGAGCAGCTTCCATACCAAACTGTAATGCAGCTCATCAGCAAGCTCTCAATTGCACACCTGTAGAAATTTGAGGTCATGTTAGCATTCATGCCAAACTTCCTCAGCCTCCTCAGGAAGTAGAGTCGCTGGCGAGCTTTCCTGATAGCAGTGTCTGTGTGAAGGGTCCAGGAGAAGTCCTCGGTGATGTTGACACCAAGGAATTTCTCTTTCGATCTTGACACTGGTTATGTGGATGGGCTGGCGTTCCCTGACTGGTCATTTCCGGTAGTCCACTATCATTTCTCTAGTTTTGCTGATGTTGAGAGACAGGTTATTTTCCAGACACCACTTGTACAGTGCCATGTCTGCAGAACTAATTCTGACAAAATATAAAGAAATAAGGGATGGCTCAAGACTTCTACACAGTGCTATATTTCTTTTGGGCTATGTACCCCAAGAGTTAGACTTTACTCTGCATTTGCTGAAACATCCTTAAGTGCATGAGGGGAGAAACAACCTAAACAGTTGCTTGTTATTGAAAAGGCACCCCATTGAAATGGCAGGATCATTGCTCACCACCTGCCCTACACGCCTGAACTAGCTCTCTGCATCATTGTCTTCTTCTTCCCCAGAATAAACTACACAAATCTTACACCTACTGCAAACGTGCACCTGAAAGTGATGAAAACAAGACTACCTTAAGTGCTCTAAACTCTGTAACACTTCTCACTACCCCTCTGCTTACTAACTGAGCACTGACTGACCGTGAAGTTTGACTAAAATCTCTTTTTAGTGCACTATAGGAAGAAAAAATCTGCTGATAGATTAGCAAATACGAATAAACAAACTCCATATATTTCTGGACCAGTCATGGTGCTCATTTAATCACTGCAACTGACATATTTATGGAACATTACTTACTAAATGAAAAAAATAAAGTTTGGCTGACTTACAAACTTCAGTGTTATGACTTCAGTGTTATTACTTGAGCTGCAGTTCAGAGGCTCAACGCTTAATGAGCAAGATGGGTGCCGCTTGTCAGTTCTAATGGCTGTTTTCTGTGTGCAGCAGACCATGGCCTATGTGGGTCATTCTTCAAACATCCTGCCAAACATTTGTTGCCAAGCACCCCTCGTGTTTCTCATAACACATGACAATATAATGGTCAAATGGGGCCAGTTAGTTTGACCAAAGACAGTATGGACTAAGGGTGAATGATGAATCAGCAGCAGGGTATTGATCTTTGCCTTTACCACATATGGGTCTACACAACAAAGCAAACAGAGTAAAGCACCTTTCAGTCACTTTTATGGAGCCTGTCCAGTTACACCTAATGGCTACATGTCACATGAAGAAGTAGAACTATTGAGTTGAGCTCATGCAGCTGACTTTGTTGTTTTTACTTTTTCATTGCTACTTATAAAAAAGACCTGCAGTCATATTTTCATTAAGTGACCTGTAAATCAATGAATCTCGAGTATTTTCATAACACAACAATTCAAAATCATCGGGATTTCATAGGGGACTGTCTCTTATGCTAAAGTGAGCTGTGAGGACAGTTGCTCCTGACAAAACTGTACCTGCAGGCACAGAGGACAAAATGCTTCATTCTTTGGTTGTTGCTCACATAATCTTATGGCCTCTGTAGCTCCGACTCCAGTCCTCCAAAGCAAGCAAAAAAAACTTTTAAACGAAAGAGCTGCTGGTATGAGCATCTGCTTGCTACTGATAAAAAGACTGCCAGCATCAGACATGATGTGACATGGCGTACTGGTCAGTGACTGAAGCTTCTGATCAAAGGCATCCGGTGATCTAAAACGGATTTTTCCGTATGGTGTTAGAGGTCAAGGGAGACATTTTTTTCATCATGGCGCAGCAGGGCAGCACGTTGGAATCGAGGAATCTAACAATGGGATTTCTCTCTTTGCTCAAATGATGTATTTAATTGTTGATTTGTAAATGCAGTAGGCAATAAATGTCCATTTTCTCCTTCTTGTCTACTGGTATTTCTTTTTGTTTTGCTTTGCTATTGATAAGGTGCAGGATAACAAGACTTCACTCAAAGACATTAAATCAAAATGTAGTCAGTTTGTAAAAGCTCAGCAAAAAGGATTCACTTTATTGCTTTTGCTTTAAAGGTCTAATTACCATGGAAAAGGAAAAACATGGAATAAAATGCAAAATAATCACTAGAATTTTGCATTTCTGCTTTTTTATCGGTGCTTACTCATATCATTTCCCCCAGAATCCCAGAAACACCAGCACTGGCATCAGATCAGTCATAAAGAATCACAAAAACTGATGAGCCTCACTCTTTTCTCAGCTGTCAGCGATGTAAAAGAAGTTTTCTTTCCCTACATCATTGCAATCAAGATCTTTAAAAAAAACACATACTGGAGCTACAGTCTATTGCACAATTTGTTTTATGTCAGTACACATTGGAATAGAACAGACAAACGCCTTTGTTTTATTTCTTTGAACTTTATTTGAATGTAATTTTATCAAGGATCTTCTTTCACAATGTTACTCAGTTGTCCTTTATTCCAATAAATCTGTTGCAATACTTGAAAGAACACAGAAGGCTTGCTAGATAGAAAAACTGCTTGTCTGGGCAGATCAGGTGACATAAAATAATAAAAAAAATCCCATCCCACTTCTGGCCTCTTGTGTTATTTCTTCAGCTTCTGGTTCCATGGCTTTCCTAATTAGGTAATTACTGTATGTTGTGGAGGTAGTGAATTGTGAAGAGCAGATCCTCTTTTGACCCAGAGGGAAAAGAGACTGTTTTTGGTCCTGCCATACAAAAACTGTGAGTACAACCCCTTGGGCAAAGCTAGATTCAGCTTCGAGGGTTTTAGAAATGAGATAATTTCCACGGTGTGAGAGGACTTGGTGAATCATGCTGAAAACAGAGGTCAGGACTGTGCTGGAAAATGAGCTACCAACTTTTGGGGCTGACATTAAGACTCTAATGTGTTCAAACAGAATTGAAATAGTTTAAACTTTAATGTCTCAGGAGATACCATGAACATATGTTTGGAGGAAAAGTATTTGATCCCCTGTTGAACTGATAAGTTTATCTACTCACAAAGAACCAAAATAGTTTATGGTTATTTCATTTTAATTGAGAAAGACAGGATATCAACCAAAAATCTAGAAAAATAAAAAAATAGCTATAAGTTATAAGTTGATTTGCATGTCACTGAGTGAAATAAAAAATTGACTCCCTACAATACAACCAGAATTCTGTCTGCTACAGACTGGCTGTGTGCCCATGTTGCATACAGATTGCAATCAATCAATTACAGATACTTCTGATCTCATCTCGTTATATCTATAAAGCCCTCTCCATCACCATGGGAAGACCAAAAAGTTGTCATGAGTACTAAAGTTGTCAAGATGGTAGACCTGCTCAAGGTTCAATAGGCTACAAGACTGTCAACAAGACGTTTGGTGGAAATATAAAATTAAATGTTCTCTTGCTGGAGATCCATGCAAAGATCTCCCCTCATGCGGTGAAGATGATCACGAGAAAGGCGATGGATCACCCCAAACCTACACAGGAAGAGCTTGTTAATTATCTGAAAGCAGTTGGGGCCACAGTCAACAAGAACACCACTGGCAACATACTACAGTAATGGAGAGCACTGAAAAGGGTCTGGGACAGGTCTTCAGGCATGATAATGACCCCCCTCCCCCCCAAATATTGCCAAGGCAAAAAAGGAGTAGCTAAAGAAGTAGCACAAGACTTTATGGGGAATTTTGTGGGGTCAGTAAAGCTCCCATCTCAGCAACACTGAAGGATTAAACAGTTATCACAAATATCCCCCTGGATGGCATTAGCCATTTCAGTATTAGCAATTACCAGAGCAACATTAGCTGTCTTTTGGAGCTAAACAGCATTCGGTATCAGTCCAGTCTGTTTGTAACATTAGTAGGCAGTATTAATTTAACAGGATAACACAAATATTCTCTCAAAGTCTGTGATTGAAGCTGAGAAACATTAATGAGCAAGTAAAAAGAAACAGCGGCCTACCTTACCAACTCTTTCTGATCAGCACCACAGACAGGCCAGAAGCACAGCACTATTGTAGACTTCCTAACAGTAGTGTTGTCCTTTATGCATTTTTGCACTACATAAGAGAATTTTAAAATATTTGCCATCATATATCTATATGTATAAAATGAAGAAATAGTGGAGTTATTAGAAGAGCATTAATAATGAATCTGAACTTGAGTACAGCTAGGCGTGTTTGGCCACTCTTCTAAATAAACAGAATTCTATACATGCTTTTATCTAATTTTACTTGTTTTTTTGCACTTGCTTCCTTTCTACAACGACTGAAAGTCTGTTAATCAATGCTTCTTGACTCTTTGTTACAGAGACCAGAGAAGGGCACAGCAGCAGAAGAGACACTCATCATAATGGAGTACTCAGTATCAGTTGGCAAGCATATTACAGTCATTCTGTATAATTTACAGTGCTAGCATGGACTAATGGTTGTATAGCTGGTATGCTAAAATGCTTTGGTCAGGCATATGTTTCTGTTAAAAATTGTAAATGGGTTGCATTTATATAATTTTTTCAAGTCTTATCGACCAGTCAGTGCGCTTCACAGTACAGGCCATGTTCACAGTTTTCTTCATACAACGTTAGTATCCAGCGTCCTGTCCAGGGTGAACCCTGCCTCTCACCCTATGGTATCTGAGATGGGCTCCAGCCCCCCTGCGACCCTGAAATGGATAAGCAGAAGAGAATGGATGGATGAATTTTTCCACAAAATTCTTTTCCCACTACGGTGTCTGTCGGAGTGAATCTCTTAAAGATACAGTGGTTATAGGTATTAACAACCCTTGTTTGCCTAAATAAATACCACCGATCACGAACACCTATACCATGTACAATCACAAAATTTGGGTCCAATGTGTCACCTGCGCTTGTTGCAGCTAAATTTGGTCGATGAAATACCTAAAATCTCTCAAATCCCAGGTTTAACCTGTGGACAATAGAGATTAGCACTGCAGCCAAACTACGATCAACAGAGATGACTAGTGCCATACGGCTTTTTTCCACTAAGAGGCTTATATTTCATAGAAGGTTATCTCTGGTCATATGTAATTTACACTGCAGTTATTAAGCATAGCCACCACCATGTTTAGTTTCTGCAGTCAGAAAAGATTATATTGGAAATGCACAGTGGGGTGTTAATTTAAACCTTACAAAGTGACATGTAGGTATAATGCACAGCCACTGACACCTGTTAATTCATACTAAGTAGCAGACTGCCAAAATTACACCTCTCAATAAGAACTGTATCACATTAATGCACATCAGGAGCATTATTTGTCCAAGATGCAAGTTAAAAATGCTCCCAAAGGTCTGAGCATGCAGGTGACTGAAGGTACCTCAGAACATTTTAACCATAATACAGATGACACTGTTTTTACTGCAGTAAATACTCCTATCTAAATTTCTTTACATATACTTCCATTTATTTTTTCATTATTTAGGTTTTTTATATTTTGGAGTGCTATTACTCAACAAGAGAAAATTGCCTTGCTCAAAAAGCGTCTCATCCGAGCTGGCAGAGCATCTAGACCTCATGCATGTGTTTATACTCCTGTCTGCTTAAGAGTGAGTTGGCACTCTGCTGATCAGAGGTGTGTAAAATTGCCAACACAGAGACACAAGGTGAAAACGAGTGCAACAGTACTCATGCTGAGTTAGTCACCAGTAAAAATGACACATTAGCTTGCACAAATAGAATGCTTAAGGACGTTTAAGGGTGTTCTTTTGGGGATGATCTGCATTGGGAATGTTTTCTCCCTCCTGTGCTCCAGATTGAAGACTAGAATAATTTAACTGCAGTGTTCTTTCAGTGATTGCCTTCTGTCTTGTGTTACCTATCAATATCTATATTTATTTTTTAAAATAAACTGAGGTTTAGTTTGAATTTGCAGCTCATAATTAGACTGAAAATGAAACCATGCAGTTGATAAGGTATGTAAAAGCATAGTAAATATAACATATGACCTGTAAATGTATCAGAATGCATAAAGTCAAGCTTGTTAACAAGAAAAACCTCCAACTGGGGGCATAAACTATGAGCTCGCAGCTGGAAGGTTTTTCATTAAGCAGGCTACAATACATTTGTTAGTTACATTTGTTAGTTATTTGTTGAAGGAAAAGAACAACATTCATTCTACAAGAATTATACTCGTATACTGTTACTGCCTGATTTCTTTCCCTATCTCGTCTTCTCTGCCAGGCTGAACCGTTTCTTTTTGTTGAGCTGACACCTTGAGTGTATCTGATAGCTCCACTTATAGTCATGAAAACTTAAATGTGTGTTCACTTACTGTCAGGTTGGAGCCAAGTGAGTGATCCAAACACAAACCTATCGAACACTTAACCTACACTGATGGAGATTTTGTTTTATCACCACTGGAAGTGTTATTTATAGCTACTGCAGCTCACCATAGAAATCTGTTTAGTTGTTGCCAGCTGAGTTAAAGATATTGTTGGATTCAACCTGGATATTATTCTTCATTTCCAAAGTCAAAACTCAATATCTGATTTAAAAAGTGTTAAATACCTGTCACTATACTGCATATGGAAGCCATTTAAAATCTAATTATGATATGTATATTTTATATGGACTAGGTTGAAGAGCTTCCTGTGTGCCATTTACATTTTTTTAACCACATTTTATCCTCTCAGCTACTGAGTGTGTTTTCAGTGGCACCTGATTGTAACTGTGATGTTGAATTCTTGATTCTACTTACTTGCCCCAACCAGTCATCTGAGCTCGAGTGTGTCATATGCAGTATTATTTGCCAGAGTGGTCCAAATGCATCCCACTGACATCTGATAATCCTCCACATTCTTGCAGTCCTAACAGGCACTAGGGCAATTACAAGTACTGCGTCACACAAGTGGGCACTTGACTGCTTACTGCAAGTGTGGGTTTTGAGAGGGACCCTTGGCAGCAGTGAAGTACACCTGAGTATGGTGGACTCGGGAGTTTATTAGTCAGACCTGCAAGATCATCTCACTCTCATCTCCCAGCTCGCCAGCTGACATTTCTCATTTTGATTTGTGTTTCAAATTCGTGCACTTTCACACCCCATAATATTTATAGACAGTGCGTGCATAGGATTGCATTGCTTTGTGTGCTTAAAATAGTATTATTTAAGGACTATGTGTTGTTTGCTCTCTTTTGAGCTGGGGCGTGAAAGCACTCATCCAAAGTTCATTGGAGAATGTTACACAAGCATGCAAATGATTTGTTCCTGATCACTCTGTTTGTTGCCAGCCGGAACATATGACTAGTGTCTCTAATCCTCCCTGTAAAAGAGTAATGCATCATGCATAATACTTCAACTGGTCAATCCTGAAATATTACAGGAGACTCTTTTTAGTGCAAAGCCATAATGAACAGTGAAGTCATACTTCTTGTTGCTGACTAAAATGAAGGGAATGTAAGGAATATAGTAAGCATGCATCTGAAAAAGTGCACTTTTAGTAGTTTGTATTTTTACTATTAATTACAGAAATGCATGTTTTCCTAGCATGTAGCGAAGCTCAGGTAAAATCAAACATCAACTTGTTCTTCTAAGCCTAAAAGGTGATCCAAAAATCAGGGCCAAAAAGGTTGGCCTACAAAACATGTTAAATGAAATAAAAGTAATTTAATTATTTTGCTGAAGCAGAGGACATATTCATTTAAATCTCTGCATCTGAATTTTATCAACCTGTCCTGGGAGTTAAAAAACCCCAAAGCCTCGTGAAAAAAAAAGAAGCAGACATGGTTTAAGTTTATTTAAAGAAGAAACAACGATGGAACAAAGCACTGGGCACAAAATTTTAGGTTCCATATGGCATTAATTGCAAAACTTGAAGCAAAATGAGCTGCATCATAAACATTTATTTCTCTAGCCACCTGTTCATCTGTCTATATTTGTCCTTTCTCTCTGCTGCCTCGAATCTGTGCTCATTTCTTTCATTTCTGTGCCTTTTTCCTTTGTTTCTTTGCTCATCACTGTCAGGTCAGAAGGTAAAAACAAAGTGCAAAAGGATTAATATGTTCACTCCTGTTTTTCTCTTTCTGTTGCCCTTTTATTGCCATCCAATTAGTAGTGTGCAGCCCTGTTGCCTCAGCTGAAATTTCAGCTCTTATTGGCATTACCCACTGCAAAACAGGAAAAGCGTGACATTTCGAGTATGTTAAATTAGTTAACTGGCAGATTGTACCGCACATGTTTATGTGATGTGTGAATGCATAATTCGGCCTCTGGTCTACCCATTTCCAAATATGGTATACTTTTTCACTTACAGTGCCGCAGATCAGTGACCAGCATCACTCAAAGAGGGCAAATAAAAGAAATGAAGACAGAGCTTTTTTTTTTTCTTCGAAAAACTTTCACATTTTATTCACCAAATTAGGTAAGTAGACTTAGTGCCCCTTGAAAGAAGAAATGGCTTCCTGAAATGCATGAATGGCTGATATTAACAAGGAACACTCATCTGGCACTCCATTAACTCAGGCTAAATCTACAGCTCAGTGAGACAGCTAGACAATCAGACCATATAGGGCACCTGTCTTCTAAGTCTTTAATACCCTTCTACTTTTCTAGGAGAGGGAGAGGGAACACTTTACTTGCAATGCGACATATATTCAACACAGATCTCCTTCAACCTTGAATGAAGTGCATTATAGTCTCTTTAGTACTTTGTTTTCTCGTTTCTGATTTTACAGCATGCCATCCACAAAGCAAAGAACACAGAAAGAATGAGGAAAAAAGTTCGTAATTGTGATAAAGAAATAACTCCTTTATTTCTTTTTTAAGTGGTTAAAAAAATAAACCACTTAAACCTGTGCTTTCAATTCAAGGATAGATAGTTTTAAGCAAACAGTGTCATGATCCTGGGTCTGTTGACCCAGCGTTTTGAGTTTTAGTTTATGTAAGCCCGTCAGGTTTCCTAAGTTCATTTGTTATCATGCCTAGGTGTTTCTAGTTCTTATTATTTCCCCCTCGTGTTTCCAACTATGTTAAATCTCCCCTGCTCTTCATGCATTTCATGTCTGTGTCTTACGTTGTCAAGTTCGGGTTGTCATGTCTATGTCTCTTTATGTTTCCTGTTTTATTGTGAAGAGGTCTGGTGTTTCTGTGTTCATCGTGTTCAGTTTTACTCTCCCACTGTGACGTCATTATGTTCATGTGTGCCAGCTGTTTCCCCATGTGTTCCCACTTCCCTCATCATCCTCCTGTGTGTATTTAGTCCGTGTGCTTTCAGTCATTTGTTGTCAGGTCGTCTGCGCATCCATGTCTCATCTCCAGGTACCCATGTCAGTTCACTATGGTTAAGGTTTTTTATGTTTTGTTATTAGTTCACCCAGTTTAGGTTATTGTTTAGTTTTCACCGATGCCCTATTATTTTGTACCCTCATTGCTAGTCTCAATAAACGGCTTGTTTTGTTAATCCACACCACGTTTTGGTCTGCGTTTGAGTCCTCCTCTGCAACACATACGGTCTGCCCCCGCCAGACCGTGACAAACAGGACATGCCCAATACAAAGGCACTGTGGTCACTAACAGGGTGTTAGTGACCACAGTGCCTATATGACATATATACACTCAACACCTTTTGTAGTACCAGGTTGGATAATAACCTTTAACATTAAAAACTGCTCTAATCCTCTGTGACATACATTGAACGAGGCGCTGGACAGTCCTCGGAGATTTTGCGTCATATTATTGTAGATTTATCAGCTTTTATGATGTGAATCTCCCATTCCCTCAAATTTCAATGGTCATCTATCAGATTGAGATCTGGTATCTGGAAGTCATCTCAATGCAGTGAACTCTCAAGAAACCAGACTGAGAAGATTTGGGCTTTGTCACACGGTGCGTTAACCCTGTTAGAAGCAGCCATCAGGAGATGGGCACACTGTGGTCATAAAGAGATGGATGGATGGTCAGAAACAATTCTGTTTTTACTAAGTGGCCCAAAGTGTTCCAACAAAATATCCTCCACACCATTAAGCCGCCACCAGTCTGAACAAGGCAGGATAGATCTAACCATTTGCATCGTTTACACAACATTTTAAACCTACCATCCAAATGCGGCAGCAGAAACTGAGACCAGTCAGTTTTTTTTTTTTATCTTCTATTGTCCGGTTTTGGTGATCCTTGTGATTCTGGCCTCAGTTTCCTCTTCTGAGCTGGCATGTGTGGCACCTAGTGAAGTCTCTGCTGTTACAGCCCATCTGCTTCAAGGCTGTATGTGTTTTGCTTTCAGAGATACTCTTCGGCAGACCTTGATTGTAACAAGTGCTTATTTGAGTTACTGTTGCCTTCCTATCAGCTTGAAGGAGTCTGGCCTTTCTCCTCTGACATTTGGCATCAAGAAGGAATTTTCATCCCAAAGACTCACACAAGTTTTGAAGCCACTCACAATTTCACAGCTGGGTTACATGTATGGTGGCCGATGGATAGTGATCTAAAGCCCACCCATAGCGTCTGTTAACAAAGCTGTAGTTTTCAACATGATACTTTTTCAAAATATCAAAGCACTGAGGAGCACTGATAGAGTCACAGTTTTTTCTGCAAAACAACCACAACTAATTCCATTAACATATGCAGTCACTATCTTGACAATTCATAACAAAGGTAATGCAAGTACAAAGTAAAACTGATGACAGGTGGAAAGGAACCTTTTTAGAGTTACCTTGATAGTCACACCCATAATCCCATAACAGGATTTCCTCTATACAATAGCGCTGACACCAGTGTTCTGTACACCTTAACATCTCAGCTGCAAATAACAGAGAGTGGAAAAAGGTGATATTTGGTGTGGACATGAATATTAGCCAGTCTAGGTTCTTCTATGCATTTTGGTCTTCTGTTCACATGGAAAATTGCACAAATATCTGTGAACCCAGCATTTTCTGACTGAACCACAACATTTTATGCCATGGAATGAGAACACACTTATATCAACTAAAAACGGTTGAGGTGAGGTTGACTTTAACTGGGCACTTGAGTTGCAGAAGAAAGAAAACAAACAGACAAAAAGAACAGTTGTCAAAAGTATATCAGCTCTAAATTAAGTGGCTTTGAGACCTTTGAAATGGCTTTTCACCAGTGCGCAAAAGAAAATATTAATTAAGTTCCCCTTTGCCAGCTGTGTCATCTTTTAAAAGGATTTGTGTAGCTGTGTTCCCTATCAGTTTGGAAGGAGACACGGGAGAATTAGAGTCAGCTGAGAGAAGGAAGAGAAAGTGGATGGGGAGTCAGTGGTCTGTGAAATCAAGCACTCTTTTAAAACAGGAACCGATGAGCCAGCGACCTTGTAGTCAGCTAATCAGAGAATTCTGATTCATTAAAAATGTTCGACTTGTTAGTTAGCTCTCCTTAGAAATCTGTTTGCTGCTCCAGTTAAACAGAAGCATTAACCAGCAAGCATCAAGTGCATCGTTTGGAAGAAAACCAGTTTAACAGTTGGTACGAGTGGAAATGATTGCTCCAAGGAATGGCTGCTTGATTCACTTTACAGTAAGCCCCATTACAGCTTGGAGCTTGTTGACTTCCTGTTACATTCCAGAAAAATGGCTAATGGGTGAGGGGAGTAGCAAATGTTAAATGTGGGTGAAAGAAAAAGCTAAACAGAGCAGATTAAAAAAAACAACATTTGTTTTTTTGTTTTATTTGTAAGATGAGGTAACTCAGAGACAGCTACAAGCACATGATCAGACAATACAGAAAAGATATGGCTAAACAAACCAAAGCAAGACACTACTCACTTGTAGATCAAAACACCACTAAACTCACAATCAGAACTCAAAGTACACCACTGAAGCTCACCACTCACCAAACGCTTACAGCAGTGTGATTGTGAGTGGCTCCTCAGGACAAATGGGAATCGGAGGGGAAGATTGATAGCAACACCACAAGCCACCGATCAAAAAGAATACTATTCTCTCTTATGAAATCAAGGTAGGCCCAGCTTTAAGGGTTGTTTAGGCCCTGAAAATGTTGTCTATATGCCTCTGGGTTAAATTTGTAGTCTAGCAAGATGGCACTCTTTAGTTTTTAATCTTGTCGCCAGTACATTGCTGTAGCTTTTTGCACAAAGGCCTCAAAGTAAGTCTCTATCAATACAAGGAATGACTGCCTTTTGCATTTCTTGTTTACAGTCTAACAACAGAGGATGACGTTTAATGGGGCTGAGAATTGTTTAAAGACAGGAAAAGACTTAAGGCTGTTGGTTTTGTATCTATAGTGTACGTATTAATGGGGGATTTGTGCGTGGTGAGGATGCGGACATGCGTGAAAGCTATCTGGCCTGACTTACTGCATTGTGCAAAGGAGGAACACATTCCTCAGTTAACTTTATGTAATATTTGTTAGGACTGGCGAGTCATTTGATTAAAATAACATATAAATAACCAAATGCAAGTGTAAGACTGATGTTGAAATTTTTATCCCCCAAACAACAACAACAACAAAAAAACAGTCAGGGGAGTCATCACTAACAAATGACTGCAATTTATAAAGAACCTGTGGATGAATATATTAGCAAAAACAGAAAAGAAATTCAAATAGTAATCCATTTTGCAAAAATGACCCTAGTATATGTGCCACCTGTGCAAAATTATTATTACATAATTATTCCGAGTAGTAATGGCAAAAACAAACATGCACACCCTCCTAAAGATTCAGCTGTGTGCATGTAAAAATACATTTGTCAAAGCTCACCTGTGGCTGAGATCCCCACAGCACCAGAGCACAGGTGCAATGTAACACTGTGCTGTAAATCTTATGTTCTAGTTCAGGCTCTTTCGCCTGGTAACAAATATTGTGGTGCATACTCATTTTCACCTCAACACAACGTGCTGAAGAAATTAGCCAAAGCAGATCTGTCCTGATATAATTCTTCTATTGTTCTGAACTATTCAAATGTCACTAAAATGCCATTCTTACCTTTGACTATATAGTTGCATCAATACACTTCAATTACAGATCATATTCAACCCCAAGCGTAGAGTAGTATTACGTGTCTGTCAAAGACAACCCTTCAGCACGGTTCAAACAAGGAGAAGCAAAAATCCTTTTAAAGGATTGTAAATGAGTGAGTCATGCTTAGTTCCATGGTCAAAATAGACTAGAATCATCTGAATACACGCCCAAAACATTAAGCTAGAGTATAATTTTTGCTCTTAGCCATTGAAATAAAGCAAACATCAGAATAGAAAATACAAGTTTCTAATATTGCATACAGTGGCAGAACAGGACAATATTAAATTGTAAGAAGTCGTGAGAAAAAAAAAAGAAGTTATTCTGAAATAAATTGACGCAGTTAATTCCCTAGAAGCCCCTCTGTGTTTTGCTGGGATGAAACAGGATGAAACTGAGAGAAAAATTGGGATGGAGGACTAAAGAAAATTAGTAACGTAATCCACAGCAGGATCAAAAGAGTGCGATTGGATTATATTTTGTTGCATCAGAGCAAATAAAAGATGTTTCAGATCAAAGGCAGTGATTTTCAGTGGGGGAATATGGAGATGCATTATTGAAGATTGAACAAAGTCCATTTGTGTGTGCGTATGCATGTGTGTGTGTGTGTGTGCGTGGGGTGGTGTCGGTGGTGGTGGTAGGGGCGGTCGTATTTGATGTCATAACTTGGGAAACATAGCCTCTCTTATTCAGCAGAGCTCTGTAACTCTACCTGGGCCTCTCATTGTGTCTTTATTTGTTTGATTTCAAGGGAGGGACGTTACAATAAAGCCAATCTGGAAATGAGATCAGGCTGTGACTGATGGTAATTACTTGCTGTCTACACCATTAAGAATTTAATGTAATTTCAGATAGACTTTCCTGGAAGGGGGGGTGGGGTGTAGCGGAGAGAGAGAGAGGGTAAGAGAAACAGAGAGAGAGGGAGAGAGAGAAAGATGGAAGGGAATATAGCTGAACCGTATCTGTAATTTCTCAGTGTATCTGCATGAGATTATGAAGAAAGACCTCTCTGAAACAAATGAACAACCACATCAATAAATGCATCGAAAGTTGTAGCCGCATATAATATAAAACACAGAAAACTAAGGGTGTCTGTCACAAGTTCAAGAACACGATTTAAATCACGTTTATTCTGTCCTGGTCTGGGGATATCAAACTGGCTATCAGCAGGATCACCACTTGAAGTGATCAGTCATGTAGAAAAGCTGTGGGGTGCCTCTGTCTTTTTGGCCCCCTTTCCATCTGTTTCTAGAGATGTAAAACCCAGAACAGGATTTATGTAACAAGACACATATATCAAACTCAGTCTCCTGAAGATTAGAAAAAACAAAAAGCAAAGGTTAAAGGTACTTTGGAAGACTGGGTGGGACTGAAGGATACAGTACAGCTGAAATATCTTGATTTTTTGACTGCAGAACAAATAGCTAGGGATGCAGATTCATGCAGCAGGTTTGGATACCCCAAAGAAATCTTGTATTTATCAGTCTGTCACATCATTGTGAAGGAATATTGAGCCACTTTTCTTTGCAGCATAGCTGTAGTTCATTCAGATTGTGAGCAATTCTTTATGCAGGCCCCTTCACAGAATTTCAGTCAGGTAGATTTTTCTGCTGTGCTTGGCATCATTGTCCAGTTGCATGATCAATTTTTGTCCAAGATGGCCTCATATTTGACTACAATACTTTGGTACACATAGGAGTGTTTGATTGACTCAATGGCTTCAAGGTGCCCAGGTCCTGTGGGTGCAAAACAAACCTAAATCATCACCCCTCCCACCATTGTGTTTTACGGTTACGATGAGAGCTTTTTGTGGATATGCTGTGTTTGGTTTTTCCAAATGTGGCGCTGTGCACTATGACCAGATGTCTCCACTTTGGTCTTGTCTGTCCAGAAGTCTTATTGTTTCTTCAGATGCAACTTTGCAAAAGCCATGTTGCCACAGTCTGTACTGTCATGAACTTTAAGAGTCTTAGATGTAGCTCTTGGATGATGTGCACTTCTGGTAGATTGTGGCATTGTGGTAACACAAATCCTCCAGACCAGCAAGTTATCAAAACTTCCATTATAGTAAGAAACGTTACTTATATGTACTAAAAGTGAACATGTGAGAAATAGCATGGTGCTTTTTTCAGCTTGTAGGCCACAACAGAGACATACAAGAGAAGAGTTAATATTGAAGCCAAATGTATTCTTTTCACCTATTGAAACATCTTAAAATGAAACAAATCCAATCCGATCCGATCTTACCATTTATTAATAGAAACCAGTGTTTGTTATTGCACACTGAACCATACTCTATCATCATAACATCTGGGTTTAGGCCAGCACAGACATAAAGGTCTTGTATGACTGTTTCCTGTCTCAACATGCTGAATGAAACGACTTATTGAAAGAGTCAGAATGGGTGAAAGAGAAATGAGACACACTAAAGTGAGACCTCAGTTGTTATTACTGCAATTAATCACAATCTGTAGTTGTTTGCTCAGAGCAAGAAAAAAAGAAAAGAAAAGAGAGAAGAAAAGAAATCTGCAAAATTTGTTGTATTATGTGTCACTTGGCTTCAGACAAACTGAGTCTGGGCTAAGCTACTTGAAGTTACTAAGTTACTGTAGGATGACATCAGCAACATTATTAAGGCAAAGACTGAGTATCGCCTCTGGCTGACACATGAGGAGAGACTAACATAGCACCTGTATTTGCAATGATGTTCTAGCATTGAAGGCTTTTTATAACACAGCCTTCCAGTTCCTGTAGTCACATACATCTAAAAATATCTTGATAAAAGCAAAAAATGAATTAATCAGTAACACAAAGAAATTCATATTTTAAGTTAATACAAATATTTAACCTCCTAAGACCCGAACTCTTCCACGGCATGCATTTTTAATTTCTCTTTGATATTTGGGCTGATTGGGTCCTAATTAATGTAAAAACAAAGAATTATTACCAGATTTTTTTTTTTTTTACCTAATTTTTGTTTCTAAGAAAAACGAGAGCCACATATGAGGATATTCGTTTAAAATTTCGATACAACAGTAGCAGTTTAATGTCCTCGTAAGTGGATATTAGGCCCTTGTTGAGCAAAATTGAGTATTTTGGTCTAAATAACCCAAAATGTGATGTCCACATATGTGGACGCCAGGTCCTAGGAGGTTAAGACCATAGGAAGTATATTGAATGTGCGGCTGGATTACTCTTTTTCTTAATGAATGTTAAAGTCAGGCCAATCAGTTACAGCTCTGATAGTACATGAGACTAATGATGTTGATTTCCTTTATGTCACCCATATTATTATTTGTCTGAAATACATTATAGTATGCATCCAGCATACATATGCCCAAGGTGATTACTAAGGATTACACGGAGCTATTTCCAGTTCCTGATGTGCTCTGTGCGTTAATGACGTGCTACTGTTAAAAACATAAGGCTGGTATTTACTTGAGAAACTGCGCTGGAGAATGTACTCTCAATACAGGTTTGTTTGCATTCTTGCTGTCTTGTGAAAGCCAAACCTGAACTGGTTTTAGAGGCATATAACACAACAGAGTGCATCACTTGGGAGGGTGCATACAGTAGTTAGCCCAGGTACAAAGAGTCCTGAAGCCTCTTTGCCCACATAACTTTCATAGCAAACATACAAATACAACAAAGAAGCACAGGGCAGAGAAAAAGCAGCTTTAAAACCAAAAGGCTTTCTGAGTTGATCTGTTGGGGGAGAATGTGTCAGAAGCACTTTCACACTTTCCAGATATATCCCAAAGTTGTTGTGGAATGAAAAGCACAGTGATTGCGAATACCACTCAAGAGAGGTGAGAAATGTGAATTTGATCCTCAAACACACCAGACACGAGCAGCTGCACTATGTTTTTCCTTCTTAGTGGGACTCTTGGTATTACCTCACCAGGTCTGTTCTTCACAGGTGATGGCAACAATAATACAGAATCATGTACTTTTGATCTTTAACTCCTTCAGCGACACTCACACTTCGTAAGATCCAACAGGCACTTAATTTGTATACCAAATTTGATATATGAAGAAGATGAAGTCTAAATGTATTTTTTATTAGGTGCCAATCAGTATCTATCAATTTCCTTCCTTACTTTAAAGTATATTTCCATTCTTTGTGTTTTTCAGTTTATTTTAATCTAAACTACAGGCTTGTTTTCTTTTAAGCATATAAATGACATTTATACCAGTCAAGTTTAGACACACACATCTGAGTGCATGTAGGATATATGTGTGATAGCAAGACATAATGAAATCAATACAGAATAAAATCCAGTGTATTATAAAAATAAAGTATCTTTAATAGTTACAAACAGTCTATCACAAACACTTGCATATTTTCACAGACACATTGAGAATTGCATGACTCTATAAAGGAAAGTGATGTATTTAACTTAAAAGTAGCTTTTTTGACAAGTTTGGACACAGTTCCAGTAGCAAAGTGATGAAAATGTGATTATTTTGTTGTTGTGCTGATTTGGCACAACAGCTGTACGGAATTTTTATTGATAAAAAGAAAAGAAAAGGGGACAAAAACAAACAAACAAACAAACAAACAAAACAAAACAAAAAAACTCAAGGTGCACCTACAAGCTTTTTCCCCCGGAACTTTTAACCTAACATTATATCACTCAATTATCACTTATATGTACTATATTATTGCACAACATCTGAGCAAAAGTAGAAAGTAAGACACAAGTGAAAACGTGTGAAGAAACGTCTAGTTTGTTTGTTAGTCTAGTTTGGTCTGTTGTCATTGCGGTTGTCGTGTATAGAACAACGTTTTATGGCATTCACGTATTCTGTGTTAGCTTTTCCAATTCACTTTGATTGCCCTTTTCTGTATTACAGACCTCACGGTTACCTCATGAATATAGATAAACATTTAACTTGGAAATACATTTATTTTTCAATTATATTTGTATAACCGATACAAGTGACAGATGGTCTAAAGAGATGCATTTTTTTCTCTAAAGCAGTGTCTCTTGTCCTTACCAATCAAATGCAAAACTTGTATATAAAGTTGTAAATCTCTTTATACAGTATTTACATGGGACCTTGGTAATATTCACTGAGTTACTGTGATGTTTTTGTAATGACACCGTTGCTGCCTGCCAACAGTTGACAGAAAGTGGTGGCATATGACAAAAAACAATCATCACAAAGCCCAAAAGAGGAACTTCATGTAAGAGAAAGTTCTTACAGTGAGTTTTGTAAACATTTATGTAAACAGTGGTGGTGTTTTTTTTGTTTGAACGAGTGAACAACTGAACATCAGATGTTAGAGATCTGTCTGAGCTTTCTGTTCACAACCTGCATCGAGTCATTTTGAATTTTTAAAGGTATTTCCACTTCTGATCTTTTCATCCTGTTCTTTTTAAACCTCCTACAGCATATGTAAGACGTCAGCGTGACAACCAAGAAGAACAGCCCCAGACACGTCACTGAAAGAGCAATGAGGACAGGCTGACACGGGAACGGCTCATACCTCTCAGGCCCCTCTGCCATCTGGCCAATGTACCAGGGCCTCTCCTCTACCTCTATGTCAGCCTCTCTGGTCAGCAGACTTTGAATGTAACTTTCATTACTCACTGTTTCATTGACAAAGAAGTTAACCATAACTGTTGAGTACAGAGGTTCAGGTTGACCATGATCACTGACCTTCACCAGAAGGCTGTATAGGCCACGATTGCTGAGCTCCCTCTTTAATGTGATATTTCCTGTTTCTGGGTCAATGGCAAAAGACCCGGGCTCACCGCCTTTCCTTTTAATGATACTGTAGGCGATCACAGCATTCATCCCTGTATCTTTATCCACAGCGTACACCTCTGTGATTGATGTTCCTGGTACAGTGTTGGGTAGCACTAGCATGTAAGACTGATTCGACTGAGGAAAGAGGACGATTGGTGGGTTGTCATTTACATCCAGCAGAAGCACGGTAACCATTGTGACAGAGGAGAGAGCAGGCTCCCCACCATCAACAGCCTCGATCCATAGCTGGTAGGTCCCCTGCTGCTCCCGGTCCAGTGATGTCTTTGCCCTCAGTGCCCCTCGGCCTGTGTCTATCATAAAAATGTCACTGCCATTCAGGATGGAGAGGGCCACCCAGCCATTTTCTCCAGCATCAGCATCAGTCACAGAGAGGACACCGATCTCACCATAACCTGGGAAGTTCTCTGGCACAAAGAAAGTGAAATCCTTGTTGATGAATCGTGGACTGTTGTCATTGCGATCTTGCACGGTCACCACCACTGTTGCAATTGACTCCCTTCTGGGTGTCCCCTGGTCCACCGCTCTCACGATGAACCGGTATGTCTCTTTCTCCTCACGGTCCAGCGATGTGGCCACAGTCAGGATACCTGTAACTCGATCCACAACAAAAATACCAGGGGCGTCGCCTCCGAGGAGGTAAAGAACTTCCCCTCTGCTTTCACTGTCCTGGTCTGACGCTTGGAGCTGAGTGAGAAAAGTGTTTGGCGGATTGTTTTCTTCAACTGATATCTCCACCAAAGACTGCTGAAACACAGGGGCATTGTCATTCTCGTCCAAAACTTGCACCTTAAGGAAGGTCTTGATAACGATCCCACGGGTGCTATTAGCAACCAAAATAAGATCATACTCCTGTGTCCTCTCAAAGTCCAAGGGCTCTGTTGTCTCCAACAGGTATTCATTCTTGAACAGCTGATAGGGGCTCAACCTGAAGGGACCAGGTCCTTCCAAATAACAGTCCACCCGTTGGTTCTTATCAATGTTTTTAACAGTAAAAAAAGCAATTGGAGAAAAAGCTGGTTCAGATTCCTTTATTGTTACCACCCCATCTTTTTCTGGCGCAATGTACCGGGGTATGAGAGTAGGGGGTCCAGTGACAACTTTGATGATATGGACAATAACAGTGGCTACAGCAGGAATACAACCAGGTCCAGTAGCCAGAACAGTGAGTTTGTAAAATGTGGCTGTGCCAGTGTCTATTTTCCCTGCGAGCTTGATCACTCCTGTAATTTTGTCCAAATGGAACAAGCTCCTGGTGTCCCTTGGCACGCGTTCACTGTAAGCATAGCTGATCTGAGCATTAGCACCAAGGTCAGGGTCAAAAGCATGCAGACGTGCCAAATGTACCCCTTTGGTGGTATTCCCATGCAGAGTGACATTAATTTGTGACTCTTTGAATTGGGGACAGTTATCATTCACATCCGTGATGACAATTTTCAAAGTCGCAGCACCAAGTAGAGGAGGGGTCCCCCCATCCTCTGCAATTATATCGGTAATGTATTCCGCCTGAGTCTCTCGGTCCAAAGCTTCTGTCACAATGAGGAAAGGCGTCAGCTCACCTCCTTCATTCTCCTCAACATCCAATGTGAACATTCCAAAGTCATTAACCAGCCAGTAGGTTTGCACTCCATGAGGACCCAGGTCTGGGTCAACTGCCGATTGCTCTACTGCATAGCGAGCATTGATTGGTGCGTTTTCAGGGACAGACATAGCGATCTCATCTGTGGGGAACTTTGGCCTGTTGTCATTAACATCCTCAATGAGAATCTTTACTTTGACAAGCTGAAAGTATTGTTGAGGCAGCACAAACACATCCAGTGAGAGGACACATCCCTGCCCCTCTAAGTTATCAGCACAGAGAGTCTCCCTGTCAATCTCTGTAGCAGATGTGTAAAGCTCCCCGGTGGTATTATTTAGGTTCACATACTGTTCACTGACCTTCTTTTGAGCGAGACTGAATATAAAGGGGGGGTCAACAGAGAAATCCAAATTTAAATCTACTCCAATAGCTCCTATAAAAGTCCCCCTTGGTAATCCCTCCTTTATCTTATAGATGAGCTCTTTTGCTTGACTGAAATTTGCCAAACAGGAAAGGGGGTTGGTGTAAAGCAAAAGGATGCACAATCCCTGTAAACACAAGAAAAAATGTTAAAAGATGAAGATGTTGTGGTTTAATTAAAGTTAGTAAAGAAATAGGTATTTGGGATATATTATTCTTATTCTCATTAAAAATAAATATTTTGTTTTCCTATCAGTTACAGAGCTGTTCTGAAACCTAAATAACAAAATAACATCCATATGTTCAGTTTATGAAGTATTTAAATCAGGCCCTGAAATTAGACTGTTATGAAATCAAGGTTTATCTGCACAAGTTTAAGAGAAAGATGAAAAACAATATGATGTATAAGGGCCTAATCCTATATCTGCCTTAATGATATGAAATGGTGCTCACAAAGCCATCTAACATATGTGTAGCTGCGTAACATTAAATTCTGTTTGTGAAGCAAATTGTTGTGAAACTTACCCATATTCTTCCTCTTTTGCTGAGTCTAGGATGTCTGCTGTTGAACATGTTTATGTCCGTTTGTAGCACTTTCCACTCATAGCAGGAAGAGGAGCAGTTTAAGTAAGCCAGGCATTTTGAGCGTTGAGCTGTGCAGACCTCTGCTAAGTGCTATGCCTTATTTCTATCTGACTTGAACAAGTCATTCATCCCACTGCCTGCTCAGGACACTCCCACCATATGCAAATCAGGCCCTTGTGACAACCAATGAGAGACGATGGCAAGTGGGAAATCCACTTTGGTTCACAGATTCTTTTGTTTTTTTAAACGACGCTATCAAAGCACATTGACACACCTGCACCTTCTACACACGCCCACACGGCTTCTGCCAACCTGTCTGTGTGGCAAACTAAAAACATATGATTGCCAACTGAGCTTATACTGACTCAGGAGACTAAGCCAGATGTAAAATATCAGGCGCCTACAGATTAGTTTAATCCAGCAGTAGTTAACAATCACAGCAGAAATAAAAATCCACAGAATCAATTAAAGAAAAATATATGATAAACTGTAAAATGCTTCTTACAACCCCTAAATGGAGACTTTGATTTTCTAAATGCATCTATAGATAGGAAAGTATATTGTTAAGATGCAGACATGATTTAGATTGATCGTAAACATAAGCAAATTGTGAGATTCATTCAAATATGGCTTCTTCATACATGCAGAATATGGATGAAATCAATAGAAGAAAAATGAAAATATAATCAGCAAGCCAGCAGAGAGGTGATCTTGGCATCATAAGTGGTGCAATGGTCAGACTCTGGATTGAGCCTCTAAATAAATCAACCCACTAATCCCCATGTGTTCTAAATGCCAGGCCAGCTGTTTGCTGGGATTGGAAGCATACTGCTCAGAGAAACTAAATGATTGAAGTTCTTTGGAAAAGGGCAGATTGAGACAGTCACACACACGCAGTATGTGTCATACTGTGTTAGGTATTTCTTCATTGCAAGGGTTGGTGGCTGGGCAAAACTGGGGCTTAATCTTAGTAACACACTTCATGCATTTCCTTCTTTATTAGGAATAGTAATAGTTGTCGTATTTTCTGTAATATTTTTGACGCACTTGGATAATGTAGCATATATTCCAGTGATAAAACTTCTAGTATACTGAATAATCTCCAAATAAATGTTACATCCTGTAACCAGAGTTTTTCTGGTCCATGCACTGAGCTCGGAAATATTTCTGTAAACACAGACTTAAGACATGATAGGCCAAGAGGCTTTAGAGCGTGGGAAAGAAGCAGATGAGGGAAATTAGACTCATTTGAAAGCTGCCTTTAGGTACAGAAGGTCTGAGGTTTAGTTGCTTGAGATGACATGACAGAATTAGAGTTGTACACCAGAATAAAGCTGTTGGCATTACATGATTTACCCTATAGTAGTTGCATCATGGGAAGCTGAACAGAAAGACCAGTGAAAGTGATGTATTTTAATGACTTGTGTATCTGTTAGTCCTCAAAGCTTGTGAAGCTCATCTCAGCTTCAGAAACAACAAACTGAGGGCCATAGAAAACAAGGTCTGGAAAAAATCAATTAGAATGTAAAGTAAGAACATTACATCAGTTTTGTGTTTCTGGTATATAAATCATCTTTATGAATGCAGTGCCCTAGTTTGGCCCATAGTCTGGCCTGCTAGTCATGTTAATTTCTTTATCTTCTACTTCTACATCTCACAAAGATTTTAATCTAAGCGTATTAATTTTCTGTTTAAAATTGCAGTCGACAGCTCTACGATTTCTCAAGTGTATTAAGCAACAGAAATTTCAATATTTTATTTATTTTTTGTGCATTCTGTAAAGTGGAATCGTATTATTATATTACACTACAAAAGATTGAATGAGGCGAGAGGCCAAGGCCAAGAGGCAGTATTTTTGTGGCCTTAATTACATCATTTGCTACTCTGTCTGTATGAGATGAGGCTGAGTAATCTTTTCCCAGATCTGCTAACAGATGTCCTCTAAACTTGGTCTATTCATTTAATCAAAGGGCTGCTAAGCTATCTTGATATCCACAATACAGATTCATGGCTGTTAAGTAAGGATGATAGAAGATGAAGAAGCAATACTATCTATCTATCTATCTATCTATCTATCTATCTATCTATCTATCTATCTATCTATCTATCTATCTATCTATCTATCTATCTATCTATCTATCTACCTACCTACCTACCTACCTACCTACCTACCTACCTACCTACCTACAAGTGTTGGTGCACTGTAGCAGCTATAAATCATATAAAGGCTACACATGAAAAGACTAAAGCTACTGACATGGCTCTAAGGAACTGGTGCTAAGAGGACCTATTAAACGTCAAGAAGAGATTTGGAATTTCAAGAAAGCTTTGAGATAAAACTATACCTGCTTGTTAGAAAGGGAAAGTGAAAGTACACACAACTACACAAAGGATTGCATTTATGTTTTACAACTGAGGTCTACACAGAAAAATCATTACAACAAAACTTACTTGCAACCTATCACAAAAATCACCTTATGCAAAGCAACATCTATATAAGCTCATACTGAAAACAACAATCTGGCCAAAACAACCAATTACAGTGTAATTGGTTTGATTTAACAACAAGGACAAGGACACAGTACCTCAAATCCATTGTACAAGCTAGAGAAACTCTGGCAACACACACACACACACACACACACACACACACACACACACACACACACACACACACACACACACACACACACACACATATTGTAATTAATGTGAAATCAAAAGAAACAACATGTAGTTACTGCATATAGCTTGAGAAAACCCTATTGTATATGATTACTCATTTCCAGACATATGTACCACAGCTTTTTATTTTTTTGTAGAACTGCTTCTTGGCAAATCAATACACTGCAGTCGGAAATACTTGTTTTCTACCACTGAATTAATCAAACTTGCTTTTGCTGTGTTTATCACAAGCCGATAATTGTTGCAGATTAAGCACAGATTTCAGTTTAATGGAGTAGCACACAATGAAATGTGGGTAAATTTATTCATTTGGGCAGAAATCCATTTAGTTCACATATATTATGTCAGTCATAGTTGTGTGGGAGCCACAGTAGAAAGCCCCTACAGTTACTTTACTTTGCAGTACCGGGATGCATAATGGGAGCTGTTAGCATATAGATATATCTTGACAAAGTCTCAGTATAAACCTTTAGCACCATGATAGAAGGGTAGGCCTAAATGCCAATAAAAAACCTATCTTGTTTCTATATTTCTGTTTGGAAACAACATTATGCAGCCGTGTGCTCTTAGTGCATCCCTCTGTCTCAAGAGGACAGTCTCCAGTATTGCCCACAGCATTTCTACTCATCTCCAAGGAGGAGATAACAGATAGTGATTAGTTCTGCTCCTAGTAATGAGCAGGAGAACTATTTTCTTTAACATTATGGGAATACAATTTTTTATTTTATTTAAGTAAGGTAGAAAAGAGTTATTATAAAGTAAGCAGTAGCTGTTATTGCTCTGTCAGTGCCATCTACTGGTTGAATTAACATAAAAGAAGGAAAAAAAGGTGTGTTTCGGCTACATGTTAACAGTCCAGATATATAGGACTACTTTGGTTGCTTGTTTCTAGTTGGGTCCCAAATACCATCTTGGACCTAATCTTTAGTTTTGTTATTACCTGCCTTGGTTTTATAGCTGAATTAGATCGCTACAAGTGTGAGAATCGGGTCCAAGGCTAAAAACTTGCAAAAGTACTTATCCCTGATAACTCGATGATTTGTCATTTTTCCTGTGGAGACCCAATTTTCTCAAAGAGGGAAAGCTAGAAAGGAAAAATACTTTAAAATGTCTCTGTGGCTTGCCATTATAGAACCAATTTTGGTGTAAAATGGAGCTGTCCTAACATGATATTATACTACACAATTTCTGAACCCCAAAGGTCTATTTGTATTAACTGAAAAAGAAAGAAAGAAAGAAAAAAACTTCAACTGCTCTCCACCCCCTCCTCACATCTCCCCTGCTGCTTCTCTCTTCTTCTGTTTTCACCCATCAGTTTTTCTCCCTTTTCTGCTCTTATCAGCTGCTAAAGATGCATCCTGGCACAAATGTAAGAAAGCTCATCTAAGGCTGGGAGAGAGAAGCAAGGCAAGAGTATGAAATAACACAAAATCCTTGTGAGCTCGTATTTGAGACAGACAGAGAAAAGAGATGGTAAGATAGTGAGGGAGTGTTAAACCGCAGAGTAGTGTGAGTGTGCCTTTGTGCCTGTGCAGGTGCAGACTGGATATATCATTGAGAACAGGTGCTGTGGTAGAATGTATGTCCCTCACAGCTGCAGCCAAGGAGATTACTAGCCCGGCTTCCTGGTAATGAAGTTTCTATCGATTGGCCCACCACAGGTTCTTGTTTCTGCCTGCTAACAGTGTGACTATTTCAAAGCCTCAGTTTGAGGTTTTTGAGTATATCATTAAGGTATAAAATTGAGTTTCCGGAAGGGTTCGATTTGTTGATGGAAAATAATCGCTTAGTAACTTTTTATACATCCATATCTCAAAAACTAAGTCAATTGTTGCCTCATTGGTTTTAGAGAAAATCAATTCTTGCTCCGGAAAAGGCTTTTTCATTCTGTTACTGCTGTGAAACAACACACATTTAGTCCGGATCCAACACATTATACAGCTGACATTGTTTAGTAATACAATACAATGACGTGTATATTTGGGAGCAGTACACCACAGATGCCTTTTATTTTATTTTGACAAAATTTAAGCAAACAGGCTTTAGTGAGCATCTAATCAAATTTTGCCTCGCATAACAGTAATAATTTTAATTTCCTCAATAATCAGTGAGCATGATTTTCAGGAGGCGCACAGAATAAAACAAAAATGGGAAATTGCAAAGAGAGATCGTAATACAGCTCAAAGCTGTTTAACTAATAGGGTAAGTTCCTGTAAATTTAATGCACGATGTTAAAACTGTAGAAATGGCTGATACAGTAGCTCGAACATTATTTCAAAGGCACACTGTTGAAAGCACAACATGTGGAACCTTGAAGTAGCTACAGCAACAGAAGACCATGCTGGATTTCATTTCTGTCAGCCAAGAACGGGATCACAAAGAGTGGACAGGAGAAGATTAGAAAAAAAGCATGAAATAAAAGTACCCAAGGCAAACATTGACGGCTATTATAAATTTAGTGAAATTTCATTTTCAAAGGGATATCTATGACCTTGACTTTCATGAGCTGCCAAGCAGCTTTCATGAGCTACCTATCAGTAATAGGTACTGATATCATTGATTTTAATTTTTGTAACTGTACTTCTGAGTGTAATTTGAGATTTAGTTTGTCTGGTCACACGGGGGCTTGTTTCTGTGCGTTATCAGGAATGGTTCAAAGTATATACACATTCTCCAGTACAAGAAGGAGACAATTTTCATTTGTTTACAAAAAACTATTAGACTTTGAGTTCACTTTAGGACATGAGCCAGAATTGTGAAAATGATGCTAAATTATGTCATGAACTGTTGTATTCTTAGTGTCACATCGGCACACACTGCATCCTTAGATATTTCTTCAAACCCATGATGTTTTCTGTTGTTGGTCTTTAAAGTGATCGGTGTTGAATTTACAGTTCTGGTCAGAAATTTACATCCACTCATCGTTGATATACATGTCATGGTAATTTGGAGCTTTTAATGATTTCTTTGAACTGCTGTTTTACCAGAGTGGAATATACACATGCAAGAAAAAGACTGTGCACCCACTTTGTGTTTTACAAGAGATGAAAGATGTGTGCTGTACAATCAGTCCACCCTGGAAATAGAACAGTTCAAACAAATCTTACCACGACATTCATGCCCATGACGAGTGGATGTAAACTTCTGACCACAACTGTAGGTGGGTGTTAAATTAGCAAGATGAATAAAATCACAGGAATGACTCACTTCAACTATAAAACAGGTGTGTACAGAAACAATGGTGTACCAACTGCAGTTGGGTCTTGTCAAAAAAAAACATTGTATAAAAAAAAATCAAAATAACATGAAAAAAAATCCCAGTGGAAATTAAAATTGTCTGCCAACAGATGCAAACTGTGCACGAATACTCCAGAGATCTGCATAAAAGCTGTTTCAGATTTTGTAAGGTGAGTTAACAGCATTTATGTTCTCTCATCCGCTAAAACACCACTGCATGAGTTTTTGAATCAGTGTGAAAGCTTGAGGTCAGAACTTACTTACTCACGGCTTGGTGTCTGAAAAGTTCAAAATTGGGAACAAAAATGAAATACAAAAATTCTATCAGGAAGTGTCTTACCCTGGAAGACTCATATGCTTAGCCTCCTATTAATTCCAACATGTGATATCTCCACATAATTTCAAGCTTGTCTTGTGACTGCAACACAAAATGAACCCACAAGCAACACTCCGGGGTGCCATAATCTGAAGCATGATACTAGGACTGAAGCTCATGTGATGCCCTTGTGCTTAGAAGAATGTGCCAGACATATCTTTCCAACTTTATGCAAGGATGGGCCAAAGCTGATCTTCAACCCTGGGGGTGCTTTTGATTGACTGCACATACCCACAGTTCAACAACAAGGCTCCTTTAAAAAAAAATAATTCTTGGAATGGATAGTTTATAATTGGGAATGCAGTTCTGCTGTTATCACAACATTTCACCTGGACACCCTCATCCGCTCTCTTCCTCCCCCATCCTTCCTTACCTTACCTCCCTTACACACACCTGCACACATAAGTACATATAAGTACCTTTACACCTACACGAACCCACGCATCTGTGATTTATCCATGTGACATGTTGAGATACATGCCCTCTCTGCAGACATGTCACCATTTCTCAAACAAACCTATCTTCAGCTATCCATCCATCCATCCATCCATCCATCCCAGCTGTCACAGGGTGCAAAAAGGGGTACACCCTGAACAGGTCACCAATCCATTATTGGCGAACCCCATCATTTATAACTAAGTTTTCATTCTTGTCTGTATTTCCTTCTTACATATTCATATTTTAAATGGTGCAGACATTTAGAAATAATTCAGACAATCATAATTTAAACCCCATCTGAGTCCCTCATCACACAAAGGTGTAGTCAAATGAGTCATTCGGAGTGAATCACTGAAATGCCATAAGGGCACAGATGAGAACTATGTGCCACTTAGCTGGAACTAAAGCTCGTGCAATGCCATGTGCAGTGACATAAACATACGCATGAAGGTGAGATAATTCCTAAAGGCACGGCCCTAAATTTGGCATTTTAAAGCGCCACACTCCAATTCCTAACATTTTGGACATCCAAAATACTAAGTGTAACTTTTAAATCTGGAACTGGAATACATGCAAGTCCTGTCTGCCACATTACCATTTACTGATGTTTTGCAGATTTGAGCCTATGTGTTCATGCAACTTCAAGTAAACTGACTGAAGTAAAAAGTTCTTCTAAGCTGCAATTTAATAATACATTTAAAGGCACCGTTATTTACCAAGCTTAGGAATGTCTCTGGGATTTTTTTCCTGTTTGTTCAATGGTTTTATTGAGACAGCCGTTATATAATGTCATTTAAACCAAGCACAAGAACAAGACAGGCTAAATCATAAAGATTATACTGTACAGATCCAATTACTGTGAATGACAAACCTGCCCCAGCTGCTTGCTAATGCAACTGATGCGCAGCAATACATCATTGGGATGCTGTTGTTGTGTTGTTTTTATTGAGAACACTGAAGTGGCCTGATGTGACAGTGTGAGTGAAGATCCTGGGAGACAATGGACTTGCTCAAGGTCATATCTGACAGGACATTATGCTCAGAGCCTATCTGACTGTCTGAGGAGGAGCTGGAGGGGAATAAATACAGTATGCGTTTCCTGTCCTTCCCTTGCATCTTCCTCCTCTCTGTGGTTAGCATGCTGAGAAGGGCCCTTGAAGATACATTTTGCTTTGTACTCCAGATTACTTAATGGCTTGCATTCGCTGACCACCATTAGCCCTATTTACACAGTATGCTTCTTGTTCTTTCTCTGTCCACATGAGTGTTATACATTTGGATCACGTTGGGAACAAGCCTGCACTAAACATAACTCAATGCGGTGAAGTTCGCTAGGTGATGTACATATGTCCTTCTGCCCTCTGGAGATTTATGAGTGGGAGGGAAAATAGGCAGAATGTGGATGCTCTGGTGTCCTTTTGATGGCATCTTTATTACCTATTTGTGACATGAGATTGAAAACCCCAGGAAACTGCCAGGGAGGGCAAGGCTGTGTGTCTTAGGGTGTGTAAGTATAGGTATATAGATGAAAAGGGAAAACAGGACAAAGAGGGCAAACAGTTGGTAGCACTGGAGTCCATATGGAGAAAAGTAAATGTTAAATAAAGATGAATTGGATAAAATGAAAAGAAAGACCAAAGAAAGGACACGGAATGGGGCGCTTGGGAGGAGGGGCATCTGATGAAAAGGGTATCTGCTCTCCCAGGGGTCAAGCTGTCAGAGTGACTTGGTGGCATTTGTTGTCCCACCTTTCCACTGTGACCTTACAATGAGCCAAGGGGAAACAAGAGACTAGCATAGTGGCTTGTCATCAATATCGCATCTGACACCATCTCGCTCTCTCTTTCCCTCTCAAGCAGACTCATGCCAACCCATCAGCCCATGATGTGTACTTACAAAGGCAGACAGTGTCTTGCAAGCTCAGGTTGCACTGCAAGATTTAAACCTGGAAAACTTTAATTGATGAGCTGTCTGTCTATACTTGGCAATGTCAAGAACAACTTTTTTTTTTTAACTAAAGAGTCTATTTTGCAAATTTATTCCAAACCTATTTCCGAAAGCTAATTTATGACAAATTTGACATTTCAGGAATAGGTTTCAAAAATCATTGGTAAATTCTTGGCGATTCTGCCGGTCAGGTCACGAAAAGAGATTTTTTTTTTTTTTACTGATGTCTTCGTGAAGAAGAGAACCGTCAATCATCCATTGTACAGCCTACCTGGAATAATAATCTTTGTTTAGAAACACTTTTATTTATTAGCTCAAAGGAGGAAACTGATCAGTTCTTGCCGAAGAGTAATGAGATGGTTCCCACCTCCATCTGCTTTCAAATACCCCCCCCCCCCCCCCCACCCTTCTCTCACACACTCGCATTCACATTTCAACTCCCACATGGAACATCAGCTATCACCCTTTATTTACGTGAAACAAAAAAAGACCTCCAAATGATGAATTCACAGGCAACCTGTCTCAACTGTCCTCCCTCTGTGTGATTGTCAGCATCGTTTACCCCTGCCATATTTTTTCACTTTGCTAATTTACCCACAAGGTGAGAGGGTGCTGGGAAGCTCCTAAAAGTCCTCTGGCTCCAGATGTCTGGACCAGATGTCCCATTATTTCTGAAGTGGGCCTGTGATTTTATTTTTATCTGTTTCCAGCTCTTTGCACCTACGCTAACCCCTGCTTACACACACGTGCACACGTACACACACACGCTCAAACATACACCTACGACAGTGGACTATTGGACACATACATACATTTGCATGCAAATAAAAAGCCCTTTGAGATTAGCCCCACGTTTAGCATTTATCTAAATACTTTCCAATTAAAAGTTAACAAGTAAAGTCTGTGTACAAAGTATTTAACAACAACATTTCACAGATGTTCTTTTACAAACTTTGGTGTTATTCTTGCAGAATGCAAATTAGCCTACCAGTTATACTATTAACACCCTATTAGGCAGATGACAACCTAACACAGTATCCATGGCATGGCTTTGTTTTTTACTATGCTGCACACAGTTAATCATCTGGGATGACAGGCTGGTGCGGCGCCTAAAACCTTTTGATGTGGTCAAGGTTAATTAATATTTGCAAGTAAAATTTATTAAGTCATTAAATGAATGAATATCTAAAGGAAAAATAATTGTTTTTTACTATGGGCACTGGACAGCAGTGATACATTTGCTCTTTCCTTACCTCAGATTATGCCATCTTTCATAATTGCATTAATCACTTAATTGAGTCTACAAATATCTAATTAAAGGAGTAACCCTTTGTTTTTAAGGTTTATGTTTTTGTCACTCAGCTCTGCTCAGACCATAATGTTTTTGTTCTCTGATGATGACTCTGTTGACAGACTAATATATACCTCAAAACAGTTCAGTTAATCTCATAAATATGTACTATATGATGCATATTATATGCATTTGATATTCTTTTATTTTCTAAAGAAAATAAAGAAAATGATTTACTTGGATTTATGGTTCATTTTTCTTCCAGAATATATTTGCATGATACTTATTAGCTTGACCTGAAATAAATTCAGTTTATATTGGGCAAATCATCAGCATCACAAGTCAGAAAAAGAGCAATGCATATACAGAGCAAAAAGTTTAAGAAACTGTTTTAAATTCTCACGTGTGTTATTATCAACATGGCACCAAGCTGCTTAAGCTACTATAATTTGCATCACTGAGTCGTTGGTGAACCAGCACAAGGTGTTTTTGCTTACTTCAGAGGAACTGCAGAAAACACAGACACTTAAAGCTCACTTGTGCACAGGTGTACCACAAATTCGAAGACCTGTACCTGTACATTGCATTCATCTGTAAAAACACCTTCTCAGATGAGCTTTTTGATTACATTACTGCAACGCAACAACCTGTAACTTATTACCAGAGCCATTATATGGAGGTCCTGCTGAGCTGCCTGCCACTAGATGGCAGTGAAGCACTGTGCAAAGCATGCGCCATGCTGTTATGTGTTTGCTGTTGTCACTGTTGGTTGGTCCTATCTTATCTTCTTTCAGATCCTCCTTTCCTATTGTAGCAAAGGAAGATAAAACCTGCCAGAGCACACCGGTATCATATAGGGATCTGTTGCTGCTGACAGCACATGGATAGTTAGAGCCCAGATAGGGAAAGTGAGAGAGCGGTAGAGAAAGGGAAAGTGAGAGGAGAGGACACAGAGAGAGAAGGAAGCCAGAGGAGAGATAGAAGAGAGGGTTAGCAGCAGAGTAATTGGCCTGAGACGTGCTGCTAATGCAACCTCGTCTTCATTGTATTCTTTCTTCGAGCGCTGCTCCTCCCCCCCAGTCTCTCCTTTCTGTTAACCCCTGTTTGTAGCCACACTCTCTCCACTCTCCTCCGTCCTACCTCTCCTCTTTCTTCTCCTTGAGTCTCTCCTTAACCACACTCATTCAAAGCACTTTCTGTCCTCTTTCACCTTCTCAAGTTCCCTTTCCCTCCCTCCCCGCACTTCCTTTTCTCGCCTTTGCATACAGCACCTCTTGGGTTGTCTTCCTCCGACACCTCTAGGAAATGAACATTGAGGATGAACACCTAAAGGTTGAAGGTTACGAGAGCCCCCCAGAGGGACTTGTGCTCAGCTTTGACCTCTTTGTGCCTCCTGGCTGTCAGGTTTGCTGGAGGAGTTAGCTGTGAAAGGAGCTTGCGTGGGTTTTAACCCAGATGTTATCTAAATAATTTCCAGTAATTACACGATTGTATTGTATGTTCTAATTCGCCCGCCTGAATAACAAAGCACAAGCGAGAAGCCCTACTAACTTAAAGCCTGATTCTGTAGTCATGCGACGCCATGCACACGAAAAGACCAAAGTAGTTTGCTCCAACTGAGTAACCTAAATTGCCATCCTTAGAAGTACTAGCTTTCATAGCAAAGGCTAAAATGGTTTACATCAAAACCCAGCAGACTGGCTGCTAGCTCTAGCAAGGCAACATAAATGTGGCGGTGCCCTGTGATGCAAGAAAGGCACTAAACGCTAAAAGCTCAGCAGCTGCAGATGAAGGAGGTGGCATATCCAGCATTCGTGCTTTATGGCATTCATTTACAGCACCAGCTATCTTGCTCTTTCATCTTTATCTACTTCTCAGTAAAGCTTGTGCTTACACGTCAGTGCCCCAGACACGAAACAACAAATAACTGTAATGTTGTATTAGGCTAGTTTATGGTAACAATAACCTGACCAGAACTCAGTGTGGGTGGTATAGTGTGCATATGGTCAGTATAGATGGTACGTCCTGTGACCTAGCTGTGTTATTTTAAAAGATGTTTTACACTTGAAGCCTTTTGCAGCTGACATCTGCAGTAATAGTTTTCTAAACACTTTGCTATCAGAGTTTTTAACCCCCTTAACACCCCCTTAACACAACACACACACACACGCACACACATGCGAACTCACATAATTGGACCCTACAAACTGCTCACAAGGGGGGACCCATCTGGAGGGGTTGTTTATATGTGTGTGTGTGTGTGCTTTTATGTGTGTTATAAGGTACATTTCTCTTGCAGTCCACCCTTAGGCCCTGGGCTACATTTGCTCCCATCCATCAGCCAGATGAGCTGTGTCCTTTTAACATTGCTGACAGCATGGAAAAAAATAAACTCAAACAATATATTTACTTGTAGATTAGGACCCAAATCAATAACTTCTTTAGAGGCAAAGGGTAATGTTGCAGATGGAAACAGATGGCTCTGAAAATTAGTTTTTAATAATGACAACTTTGGATTTGCTCAACGAGGAAAAAAGGTTTCCTCTACTCAAACTCCACTGTCAACATGCTTGTCATTATGTACCTGTAAAAGGGTAAAAGGGTGCACTTTAGTGACAGCCGGAGACAGAGCAGTAACAGGGGGAGGAATGTTTGTATGAATGTACTGTCGTTCGGCACTGTGGCTGTGCACATGCCTCTGCTTGATATATTATCATATATGCTTTAGAGTGGTTTTTCAGTTGTCATCTTAAACATTGCATTACACAGTTCAATTGTCGGTGTCCCTGTTTTAAAGAATTATTTCTTGTTTGCATGATTTGTTTGTGCATGTGAATATGTTTGCAATATTGTTTGTGTGTGTGTGTGTGTGTGTGTGTGTGTGTGTGGGGGGGGGGGGGGGCAGGCAGTGTTAATCAGATGTTTACAAGCACTGCATAGTAAATGCGTTTGCTCTTAAGGCTGAGAACTGCTGTATAAGCTTGGGAGAACACATTGGTTAATTTCGAATAAAAGTACTCTGTATGCGATACAGGGAGAGGCATTGTGGGGGGAAAAAAAAGAAAAAACACAGACTTCTCAAGACATAATTGACTGAATGCGGTAGCTGGGCGATAGCACATCCAGTTCCTCAGGTGCACCACAAGTTATTCGGGACCTTACAACTGTCAAGATGCCAGCAAGGATTTAAGTGATGTTCTGAATGAGATCCTACATACTACCAACAACACATGAGTATTTCATAAACATATGGTAAGAAAAATCTCCATAGCTGTAAAATCCTTATTTTTTCCTTTAAAAAAAGCTATTGCCCACCCACCATGCCGGGCCATCCACACATTTCCACCTCAGTGGTGCACACCAAACAACTTCTCTCTACCCTGCAGGCAACAGTTGCTGATGTGCCTCTATTTCCATCCTGATTCCCATTTGCTTTCAAGTGCCACTACATCCCATGTCTACCAGTCTGTCCATCTCCCTGGGGGGTACACACATCTCCTGAGCCTCTCTCAATCCTCTTCCCCGCTTCGTTTCTCCACACACTTTCTTAAAGGTCAGGTACCTACAGGGCCGTTAGGATGGAGGGATGTGGAAAAGTGGGAAGAGTTGGGTTACCTCCAATTCGCAAACGGCCACAGCACAACTTGAAGGACAAAGGACACAACGGTCAAGTCAATTGGTCAACTGGTTTCAGCTGTGGCTATCATCAGCTTAAAATAGATGCGTGGCGGCATGACGAGCATGAGGCAAGGGTCAGCTCTGCTGGTGCGCGAGTGTGATATGATTTGATTGTATGCTGAGCACATTTTAAGCTTCTAGGTTCGCTCGCTGTTTGTGCGTGAGCGAGTGAGGCCTATTACTGTTGAAGCTACTGAGGAAAGGATAATAAATGGTGAGAACAAAAGAAAACATGGATAGGAAGGCCACGCAACAGCTGTGCAATCCCACCTTATGTGAAATAAGCAGCATGCATTTGAACAGCTCCTTTAGTTCTCGGTGTGTTTATTCATTTCTTTGCAGTAATTTGAAGTGTGATGGCATTTGTTGTTAAAAGGTGTTTCTAATATACTGCCCACTTTACTCACATCTGTGAGAATGCGCGACTTAAATGGAACTAATACATTTCAAATTAATGCAGACTATCAAACTCACAAAAAGAAAGTGACAAGTAGGAGTATGTAAATTTAATGGAGCGCATTAAAAATAAACGGATACAAAATAACAACAGCGTTGGAAGGTGTGCAATATCAGTAGTGCAGGCAGTGCAGCCTGTGTGTCATAGGTGCTGCAGAACTGTTGAAGGTGCAAGCACAAATTGGAGGCAGGAGAGAGACAGAGCGAACACAACTGTCATCTTTTATAGCCTGGAAAACCCACGTGAGCTGCATTGGCTAAAGACTATCCAGTATCAGCCAGCTGCCCTCCACGGTAGCCTAGACGTTACAGGACTAACAATAAAAAACAAAGTTAAAACTCATCATTTAATCAAAAGCACATTATTCAGTCAAAGGTTTATTAGAAGAGCATTGAGAATCAAGACCTTTGTGTACCTTGGAATTTCCATCCCACACTGCAATGTAAAAAATTAACCCAATCATAAGTGCTGTTTTGACACTTGTTTTGTTTTATAGGTATCCTTATGCATTATCCTTACAAGCATGTGATCATCTTTACTGTTATCTTTGGATGGATTACGCTGGATTACACAGCAGTCTTTTCCTGTTTCATATGTTAGGCTATCCCCTCTCTAATTTTGGTAATTCCACGCATTGTCGGGAACCCAAACAAAACACGAAATAAGAGGCTCTAATGTAAGCGTCCTGTTAATGTTGGTGGCGTCAGTGACACAATGGACCCAAAGCCAGCATGACAGAGCCAGCAGTGCGTGGGCAGGAATGCATTTCTTACTTGAAAATCTGACACCACTTCACATTTAAAGAAGAAAGGGATGGGTGAACTCTGACTGTTCAATGCAACTCTGTTGGCCAGCAAATAAGCTGCTCTCAGCACCAAAAGACTCCACCTCCAACCTAAGGAAACATCCGGAAGTTCTTTTGTAAAAACTAAAGTTTGCCTACAGCTGCAAATAATCATGAGCAGTTCTGAAAGCAGTCTATGAACTAACCTGATCTAAGCTAATAATGTTAGCTTGATAGCGAGTAGCCTTCACTAATAGTAATAAATCACACAGCAATAGTACATCCATGTAGTTGTAAAAAGCATGACAATATATTAAGTAATCCAAAGTATTCAGAATGCGTTACTCACATTGAGTAATGTAACTGTCACGGTTATGTTTTGGTTTATTTTTGAATGATAGATTGTTCTTTGTTTCTCTGGTGCTTTGTTGGGTTTTATGATGAATCTGCCTTTCAAGTTACTTTGGTGTGTTTGATTATTTCCTTATTCTCTTAGTGCTTGTGATGATTATGATGATGTTCTATTTTCCAGCTTATTCTGGTTTATTCTTAGTTCTGCCCGTGTTAAGTCTGTGTTTCTTAGTCTGCATCCTTGTGTCTTATTTCCTGTTTTATTGTGAAAGTCTGTCTTATGTTAGTGTGTGCCGCTTTGCTCCCCCTGTCTCGTTAGTCCAATTTCTCCCAGCTGTCTCCCTCCTGTTGCCCATTCCCTGATTACCACCCTGTGTATATTAGCCCTGTGTTTTCCTGTACTCAATTTCGCGTCGTACCCTCAACTAGCTGTGTGTTCTGCTTCTATGTTCCTAGTGTTTAGTCTCCTGCTCCAGTTTAGTATTTCTTTTCCAGTGTTTCAGTCCTTGGTTCCTCTGTTCAGACTTTTGGTTTTCTTTTGGTGAGTTTAGTTTGTACGAGGTTTTCCCAGCAATAAAGCTGCGCTTTAAGTTTCACTTCCGTGTCTGAGTTCTGCATTTTGGGTCCACCACTTCTGCTTGCCTGCCACACAGAGATTCATGACAGTAACGGAATATGTTACAAAATACATTTTAGAGTGTATTTTGTAATCTGTAGTGGAACACATTTTAAAAGTAACCTTCCCAACACTGGTCATCTGTTCATTTTACATCTCCTCTTTGACCTACTATCCTGTTTTATGCTTTCAGCTCTCACTCTTTATACACCATAGTCATCGTCAGTATCATCCATTCCCTCCATTGCATCTCCACATCTACAGCTCTGTTCTATTTACCATCACTGTCTAGTTTACATCTTCTCTCTCTCATCCCTTCACGCCCTCCAGCCAATTTCCCCACAGTCCCCTTTCCAACATCTAGTTTTCTCTCTATATCACTGCTGATCTACCTTTCATGCTGAGCTTGTACACGGTCTGATGCCCTCCTGTGTTTATGCTGTATGTGTGTTATTTGTATACCCTACCTGCCAATGTGAAACCCATTGCTTTGTATAAGGCCCCACTGGTCCCACCCAAATCACTCACTATTCTAGCTATCACAGGGGTCAGGCCACTGAAGATTACACTTCACTGAGCAAGTAGCCTTACTGCAGGCCTGTTCCCAGCAGATGTGGCTAATGCAGCCTATTATCATTGTGCCCCCATGCTTTCTCCTCAGATCTCCTTTCTACTCCATGTTATTCTTTTATTTAAAGGCTCAACCTGGTCTGCGAAGGCAGGTCATTTCTTGCCAATAAAAAAAAAAAATTTGTTAAATAATTTTATAATGTTTGCTACATGTGTACTTTTTCCCATCAAACATTTAGCCTAACAGCTTTACATTTTGCATGTTTGCAGCATACTGCTGATATTCCTACTTTAAAATGCAAATTGGAAAGGAGCATGTAGAGACACAAGGCATTAAAGGTTTCAAAGTCATGCTTACATATTGGCTAGAGATATGGAATAAAGGGGGATGAAAATGTCTATATATCCAGCCCTGATATATCTGCTCACTCAGTCTCCATAATCACAGAGCTAACTATGTTTCTGCTTGATTAATTCACTGTAAATTCATACCATGGTTCAATTTAACAAACTTGGGCCTTATGCTGCCTTAAAAATCCAAATTAGCTGGATTAATGTTTATCATTTTGGTCAAAATCACCTTATGATTTGTGAAACTTAAATGACTCAGTCATCTGATCAACATTCAAGTTTAATAAACTTTAGATTTTTGAGGTGAATTGACTGTTTAGTCACATCGACAGTTGTTACTTGCTTTCCTTTTAGACTACATTTTCTCAGTTGGTTCCTCATTAACATCAAAAACTTACAGCTGCAGCTGTTGAGGCCATTTTGTACCAGAGGCAGTACAAAGACAACCTGTTTTCAATGATAGTGAGATGAATTATAAGTCTGCGGTGGTTGGGCCTGAATTCAAAACTAACCTTCATCATGGTTAGAATTGTTTCTGTGTTAATGAAAAGAAGCAGCCATGACTTCATTTACCATTCATTACAGACACACTGCCAGCTTCCACCCTGCTGCCTGCTTTCTCTAAACTGGTGGTGGGTGAGGAAGGAGGAGGAAAGAGGTTTAGGATGGGAAGGCTGCTCTTGAATAGTGCATCATGGGAAATCTACATATTCACACTGGGTAAATATACAATTAAAATAAATTTCTGTATGGTTGGGTTTTTTTCTTCTCATTTTGGTCCTCTCACAGTAAAGCATATGCAGTTAGGGATAATTTATGATGTCTCATATCTTAAGTCAGTATAGCTGGTTTTCTAAATGCTATCTGTGTAGGAATCGCAAAAATGACAACCAACTATGATGACAAGTCATCTTTCGCTGGACTTACCCTTCTTCACTGTTGCTGTCACAGCGTAGCATGTCTTTATATTTAATTAGTAGCGGATTTATTTTAATTAGCTTTTTTGATTGACATTTTTATTTTTACTAACAGTTAGTGACATCTTCCAAATATTAAAAAAGCATCCTTGCTTTCAAAACTTCTCTGAAGCTCTGAAGGAATTCAAATAATGCAGTTAAAGCTGTTCTCCTTTAATGTGTAAAGACACAGCCTTTGTAGGTTTTGACCTTCATCTGCATAACCCCAATTTAAACACAACATGATTTCCATGTTTCCTTTGTTGTTATCTTGTTACTATTTATTGTGTATTTGTCAGTTTCTCTTTCGGGTTCCTCCTAAAATGGTTATTTATTTCAGAGGCCACCTGGTTAAAGCTCAAAAGAAAAAGGTCCGTGGCCTCTACAAGCCAGCATTCAAGCCAGTTGGTCAGGGCACCGAGGTTGAGCCGTTTTACATTACCCTATAACCCTTTCTCTTTCACTTGCAGCTGAATTTTAGAGCACTTTAGAGGACAACCTTCTCTCTACACCCTTTGCAGATGGCTAGTACTTATCTCCCTATTGAACTTCCATTAATTGAGCCTAAGAATCTGATGTAATGAATGTCATGCTCTATTAACAGATGTTAAATAATACAGCTGAATCAGCATGCCTTTGTGGCGTCTTTAAACTTTGCCAAAGGTTTTTAAACTTGAATGAACTGAATTCACTTTTAACTTTCTTTGGGACTTTTTTTTTTTCAAATTTTCTACTGTGTTTTATGTGCTATGTGCTATTTGCCCTTTGCGTCAATACATGTCATTCATTTAATCTTACCAGATTAACTGGTAAGATTATGCTTAGGTCCAAGTTAATTCCCATCTCAATGAACACCTACAAGTTAATTTTGAGACTTACTTTGACTTGTCTAAATCTGCTTTAACTGCCAAAAGGTTAAGGTCCCCTGATACCTTCTCTTATCCAGCTGTATAAGCAGCACTGAGACAGGTTCAGATTTTCAGATTGGTAAGGAGCACAGCTTTGCGACCAACTTTGTCTCGATTTAAAACATTATACCATCACCAGACTTAGGTACCCACTTTCAGTGTGATCACGTCTTTTGGATCTTTTAGCTTTCCTGGCAGCACAGCTCAGTAGTGGAGCTGATGACATCTCAAGACTTTTCTGAACGCAGTGACTCTGAGCTTTCACCAGACTCTCGAATCACTCCCTTGTTTCTTCTGGGGAACTCTTCTGATAAAAGTTTAGGCGTGACCGGTGGTTGTTGTACCCCATTTCACAGTCAAACAGGAGAATCAAATGAAATGACCTCCTGTACAAATGGTTTACCACCTTCCATACTTAAGGTGCTTGGACATCACTGCTGCTACTGACTACATATATTTACCAAAGAGGACACAAAAAGAACAGGGTATAACTTCTACTAGCCTCTAGCCAACACTTTCTGGATGCTCAGGGGCTTTAGATATATGACTGCACAATAACAGCTTGTATGAACAGACAAGGGACTCTTGTGAGGGGGCACTGTGACCCCTTTGGACCACACATGTGTGAAGAGTCTTTCGGTCAGCTCAGGGTCTTGAACCATGAGTATGTGGTTAACAGACTGTCTCTCTGTTCACATGGCTACTCTCCACACAGTCAAACTCATTCACTGCAAGTAAAACAGAGATATCATAGCTGCTGTGCACAAGTACAGTATTAAAAATTGTATATAACAAATGTGCTTTTAAAATTTGTCTAAAATGAAGATGCTTAAGGGGTTACTAGATATAAGCTCGCCAACAAAATATTAATGCTATGCTACTTTTAAAAGATGATGGAAATGCTTCTTTGGTGTCCTACGGGTTACTTTTCCAACAAATTTGAGGAATACATTTTCATCAAGTATAATATGTGTATGGTGCAAGTTTAGGAAGTTAATGTTTTCAGATTTTTACTTCTAAATTAAATCTGTATGCATTTGTTTTTGAAGTTATGAGGAGAAAGGTAGACATTTACAGTATACAGTCTGCAGACTCTACCTAATCTGTGGACCCCAGGAGCAAAGAGTTGGCTTGTGTGGAAATGATATATGTCAATGAAAGTGTGCAGACAAAAAGCATGATTGGTGGACAACTTTTATTTTGGCACTATCTTTGTCGTCCCTGATAGCTTCACGTGAAACAAATGTGCTGATGTAGCCTTTGCCATGTTGATGGTTTAGAACAGGGGTATGCAATTCCAGGCCTCGAGTGCCGGTGTCCTGGAGGTTTTAGATGTGTCCATGATCCATCACAGCTGATTTAAAGGGCTAAATGACTCCTCAGCATTTCTTGAAGTTCTCCAGAGGTCTGGTAATGAACTAATCATTTGATTCAGGTGTGTTAACCCAGGGTGGGATCTAAAACCTGCAGGACACCGGCACTCGAGGCCTGGAGTTGCCTACCCCTGGTTTAGAAAATGTTGGTTTGGACTTCTGATTTTATTTTATTTTCCTGGTAGGTTTGTTTGTTGATTTTTGGCTAGCTTACCTTTTTAACTTTTGCAATGATTTCAAGGAAACAAGGTGACAGTGCCTTAAAGTTGGCTTCAAATGTTCAGATTTAAGGCCATTACAAACCATTTGCAAAAAGCATCACGAAATTCAGAATTTTCTGGGTTTGAACTTGCTGTGTGACGTATATATACAATGAATGCATTGCATTTTTTGCGAGAAAAAAGTAATCCTTGCTGTGAAAAAAATGACGTAGACATCGAGGCATGATGAGCTGGTCCTGATGTGTCTAAACATGAAAGCAGTGGAAATTTCATGGTTTGATCCAGGAGTCGAAGCTTTATCATGACCGCATTTGTACAAATTTCAGGATGTCGGTGGGGTGGTTTCAAATCGTATTGGCAGGTAGGGATAAAATCTGAGGAGGAAGAGAAATAATTTTAGAGAGCCAACTGACCCAGAGCAGCGTCTAGCTATGTGTTTGAGGTAAAATGGTATTATTTTACTATTTATATATGTCAGCACACTTGTTACTAAATGCACAGGTCTGTTTGGCCAGATCTGTTTATTTGGATCTGAAAAATCAAGCTTAGTTTTAAAAAATCAATCTTGCAAATTCATCCAGTGAAATTATATAATCACTCACACAAAACACGTAAAGTCTTTTAAAAATTGACGCTTGGGACGCATTGGCTGCCTCAAGACAGACCGTGACAGTGTGTGTGTGTCTACTCCTAAAATGTAACATTCCTCAATAAGCCAGCTATGGTACTGGTTGACTGGTTAGAAATGACAGAAGACAGAAGACGGTTTTTAAAGTGTTTTCCCTCCTCCTTCTTCTCTTCTCCAGTTTCTGTCATCTTTCTTAATATTTATGTGTATCTGTCTAGCTGACTGTCTGCTGCCTTCATCAAGTTCACTGTCACCAAACCTTCAAGCATAGTGCTCTGTTCATTCCTCCAATACATTTCCTTCCATGGGTTCCTCTCATTTTGTGCCAGCTCATTCAAGCCACACCACCTGTCAGACATTGACTTCATAAATAAATCTTTACTTTGGCACAGTCGGTTTTGCCTCTATCATTTTGCATTTATCACGCAAAAACGAGATATCATGTGACACTTCATATTTTGCTCCCGTGGCATCCACTATGTCATTCTATAATAATGCATAAACACAGAAAAGGTGTTCACTTTGTCCATGGTTATATTGACCACGTGTGTTTAGCATAAACTTAACTGTTTAAACTGTTTAAAATGTAGATACATTGGAACGGTTGTAGACATTTCTTTTTTTTTTTTTTTTTTTGTCTAAAGGCGAAGAAAGATGCCCAACGGATTTACTTTACCAAATTGACCATCCCAGCCTTGCCGTAATGGTCCATTTGATTCACCTTTTATTGTTTATTTTATTTTCACTTGCTGAATACGGGACAGACTTGACTGGGGGAAAGAAGGGGAGAAAGAAAGAGGGAAAGAAAAACAGCTGAGAAGAGGGACGGGGGAGAAGGGCAAAAAACGGAAACCAACAGAATGAGCAGAGAAAAAAAATACATATATCGATCACCTGGATCACCTGTTGAGAAAGAAAAAAGAAAACAAGCAGAAGAGAACAAGAGTAATAGAATAAACAGCATCACAATGATATATGGGAATATGACAGTAAATACTAAATATTAAACATTATTGTGCAGCACATAAGATCAACAGAACACAGTGTGCTTTGAGGTAGGAGCCAAAGCCACTGTCCCAGAAAGAGCTGAGGAGAGTCCCAGATGAGGGTTCACTCAGCAGCCGCGGAGCAGAAGCCAGGGGGGGGTTGCAGTGACGCGCCCGTGAGCTCCGCCGGCAGCCAGCTGTGCCTGAGTGACCGAGCCCCAGGCTCCAGGCCCCGATAAGCGGCCGCCAAGGAGTGAGCCGGTGTGTACCTGGACGCCCATCCCCAGACACAAAGAACCACCAACGCACCGATGTCTGAGGGAGTCCGCCACCGGCAGGGGAAGTGGTGGTGGGGGGAGATAGGCCTCCAAGCCTTGGAGGGCCTGAGATGTCCCCAGAGAGGTGGCGTCTGATACCCAACCTGACATATAGACACAGAAATACAGGCACACACATATACAAACATCCATTCCCACCCTCATGCTCTCATATGCACTTACTCCACACTCAACCAACGTGGAGACAGACATAAAGAGACGCTGTACACACGATCACACTCCCCAAGCGTACTCTACGAACCGGGTCTAGGTACCCTTGCCCCTGGAGGGGGGAACTGCACCCAGACCCAGGAGGTGTTACCCTTTTCCCTGCGGTGGGGAGAAGCAGACCGCCCCGACTCCGCAGCAGCAGGGAGGCCCCACACTCCAGACCGCAGTCGGACGGCCAACTCCTCCTCCTAGCCCCCCCGCTCCAGCAGGCCGCAGAGAACGGGGGTGAGAGAAGACTCCAAACCTCCCTCCACCCGCTCATTGTAGTGTTGATGCATGTGTGTTCTAAGGTGCATTTAAAACCCAGGAGGGCATGGAGCTACCTGCAAGAGAGCAGCAGGTAAGCGCATGGTCCCTCCTGCTAGCCCTCAATGTCTACGTGTATTTAACCTTGAGAGGTGGGCAACGACGCCAGGGGTGAGGTGTACACCCTGATGGTACTTTGGATTCCGTGTATCGTGCCCACCCCCAAGATCCTATATGTATGTGTAATGAGAGAGCGAGTAATGTGAATGTCTAAGTTGTGGGATAAAATTGAGGCAGAGGCAGCCAGAAGGGGACAGAGGGGGGGGGGTAGCCTCCTCTGCACCCTGGTGACACACCCCTACTCCAAGGCCCTGCATGTGTGGGTGGTTGTGGTGGAGCGGGAAGAGGGAGGCAGACATGTAGACATTTCTAAACATCCCGGCTTACTCAGACAGGTTTGTTTACTCAGAGCAAAATGTGCAACAAATGTGTCAGCTCAAAATATGCATTAACTGCATTTTAAAAAATATTTCTTGTCACTTTTCATAGCTAAAAGTCTGGAATTTAGTATATTTTTCAGACTTTTGTTCTTTATCTAGCACACAGACCTAAAATGCTCTAAGAAATAATGGCAGTTCTCAAACATAACATTGGAATTTCTGCAGCATACGGTCTGATATAGCTACATAGTGTAAAGCCTCAAATGATTAAACCTTATAGACTAGTATTTTAAAATGTTTACGTGTTAAGAGGCCAGTATTACTTTGTAAATGTCTATAATCAGAATAATAGAATGGAAATAGGAGGCAAAGAGCTGCCCCTTTCTTGGCTTAGCTCATTTGAGCATGATTGACACATGGCACCACACAACATTCTCTGCTCATCCACACACATCAGTCACTTCATTATGTGCTGAAACAGTGCAGAGTGGGTGGTGAGTGTTGTCAGTCATCTCCAGCTGGAAAAAAATGCAGAAAGACATGTTCAGACAGTCAACAATTGTTGCCACCCAGGCACTCCTGCTGCCATAGTGTAGTGAAGTGGAGTTTTGAGAATTCAGGGGCAGAGATTGAGAGTGGCTGTTTTCTCCCCTCTCTTCATCTTTTGAATGCCCTCTCTTGTGTGAATGGCTTGCTGACAACAAATGTTGCTGCAGATCTGAGCAAGAAAGCATCTACAGGTTGTGCCAAGTGTCAGCTCGATGCAGAGCTGCCAATGCCTGAGCAATTTTTTAACTTGAGGAATGAAAGCAAACATCCTCAAGATCACACAATTATTATAGTCCACGCATTGTTGGTTCAAATTAGACTGACAGCCGAGTGACAAAAACCTAAATAGCAGGTAATTTAAGTGTCTGTTGATAAGTCTTAAGATGCTGAAGTCTATTGTTTTGTGCATATGGAGACCTCAGTCTGCAAATGTATTATTCTCTTTAGTACAGTTTCATATCTACTGCGCCCTGTGTATGAGGAGTTTTGTGTTTACTCTTTATAAATGTAACATCATGTTATTACATGCTGAAGTAAACGTAACATATGTGGAACTAATATTATCACTTCCTAAAATATATATTGTATTAAATATATACTAAAACATTAAGCAACTTCCATATTAATAATCTTGGGATTTCCTACATAGTTTCAAAGCTAAGATGTCAGAGTCCCAAATGTAGTAGTTTATTTTCAACTGACAAAGAAGTGTTGCACAGCCAAATAAAACTGCCTTTCCCTTAAGCACTACTGATGTGTAGAAGGAAAGGTCAGTTTCTGGTCACCGCATTCTTTTTAGTATAGCAATTAAATGCTGAAAGAACCACAGCTGGTATTCCAAAGTTGTTACAGTCACAGGCAAAACGACTGGGCCACGTTCTTTGAGATTACTGTATGTGACCCCTGCTGTAGTAACTCATTTGCCTTTTTTGGACACAGTCTCTGTGTGATGGTTTACAAAGAAGAGGAGCTAAAGGCAGGCAACCAGCAGCAGATTCAAGTCTAAAATCCAAAATCTTCAACCAACAAGCTGGAGGTCGTACATGTGTGGTAGTATCAGCAAATATTAAGGTGAAATGTCAAAGGCAAAAAATTAGGGTGATGCAATTCACTACACAAATACAAAGCATGAACACAAGCAAACAAAAACAGAACAAAGCAAACAAAAAAGATTATCAAGGAATTCATAGGAAAACATGGAGAAATGGTTGGAAGGATTTACTACAAGGACAATCTGGCAAAGCACAAAGAGAACGAGGGACGCATATATAGACAAAGCTGATTGTAAATTAGTAACAGGTGGTGTACAAAACTGATGGGGAAGACATCTTCATACAATAATTGTATACATCAACCGGCTGGGATCCCTCATTTTTTTGTCGTCTAAAGCCTAATTTTCTGGCTGTTATTTATTAGTGCTAACATGTAAACAAGCAAAAGCAGAAAGACAAGGAGAAAACAAACTAAAAATCTATTTTTTCTTCACTTTACAGTTTATAACTAATTGCCCTAGAATTAAGCGATGTCACCTTTATTTGTATAGTACATTTAAAAGACATCAAGTGTCAGCCAAAGTGCTAAACAGAAGCACAATGTAGCTAAAATAAAATTAAAATTAAAATTGAACAGAATTTCAGTTATATTACAAATATTTATATATATATTATAATGTCTTACCAGCAGATACACTAGAATAAGAGGGTAACAATGTAGGATTTTACAGGAAATAATATATAATAGTTTTTTGTAACATGCATAGTCGAGTGTAACTGTATGGTATTCTGTTGCAAGTCATTTTAAGCACTGCTTCCGTAGAAATTAAAAAGTTTAATTATTACATCCTTATTCTCTTGTATGCACCAGAAGGTGTTGTTATTTATTATAATTATACAGTAATTTCTGATCAAGTACATTGAAATTCCATTCCCTTAGTCACAGTTTGTTTTGTTGATACAAAACAAAGCAAACGTGGGAATTAAGAGTAGTTGGTAGGTTTGTTTGCATAATAAGTTGCATAGCAAACACGTTTTTTTTGCATTACATTAAAATCCTCAGAAAGACCACTACTCTACAAAAGAGATTGAGAGGTCCATCCGGAATCAGCTGAGATGATGGTTTGCAAGTGGACAGTTGCACCTCCCTGCCACCCAAAGCAGCTGCGCCCCTGATTATGCATAACTTTAAACTTGATAGAATTCAAATGGGGAGTTTATGTAAAATTCACTCCTCCGTACAGGTGCCATTAAAGAGTAGATTAGCTATGGAGTTAGAAGACTGTTTTTCCTGGAGGTTGCCACTTGTGAAAACGCAAAATAAAATGAATGACAAAACCCATTTGGTCATTAATTTTAATTTGACTTTACAATTCTCGACTGATCACAGCAGAATGATTTCACAGCAAACATTTTAAATGTACTATAATACAGGGGTGGGGTTTTTTCTGTCTCATTTTTTCTTTTTACTTCATCTAGTTTTTACAACTCTCTTATACATCCTTGACTTAAATCTTTAATAAAGTATTACTCTCGCCTAAATGAGCAGCATGTCCTCGTATCTCTAAATGCCACCCTAGTGACAGATAGTAATTAATAGAAACATTAGTCAAACTATTTTTAAAATTGGAAAGGAGTCACTTCAAGAACATTTTGAAATGTCCTTCTCCACCAGTCCTGTTGATGGATTTGTGCATTTCAGGATCAACACATGGGAGCCCTCTATCGCCTGGGACAGCATTTGGCAGACTAAATAGATAGGGTGAAGCAAGGTTTGGTTTGTAAATGTATGTCTACACGTCTACTAGAAAGTAGGGCTCCTATTTTTGCAGTCATATTCCAATGTAAATTAAAATTTTTGGTATTTGCTGAACTACTTGATAGTTTCTATAATGTCCAGAGGATGATAGTGGTATCGTTTGCCTGATTTTATTTCCCTGTACTTACCCATTCAATATATGTTTAAATTCCTCATTGAAAGTACTCACTGAGAGTGTATTGCCCTTGCAGTTGTTGGAAAAAAAAGTTATTTCTTGTTCCTATGGCCCAGTCAATCCATGCATGCATAATATTTATGGAATATTTTACATTATGAACAGCAAAGTATCTTAAAAGCTGAATTCCCATCTTGCAATCCACGTTTCTCTCTTGCATATGTGCTTGAGAATCACTTGCTATACTTTGCTCATCTGAAGATGGTGTTTTATTGTTATGCTGCCAAGAGTACTGGTGTTTAATAAAGAAGTAAAAAAAATGATAAAAGCAGAACCACATTTGTAAACTTTGCACAAATTCCACTGTGTTGGGCGATTGCAATGGTACCATGACACTTTGCTAATGGCCTCTGCCAGGAATTGGGAATCTGGCAGCTCCAGCTAATGACAGTGGCCTACAGCACATCTGCACAGGGTATTTTCAAATGCTCTCTCTGTAACATGCTTGAAATTGGGAATATTTCACTTCCCTTGAACCACAGCGAGGGCAGCTGATCCTTGGTATATGTAAGCATTTATGTAGCTGATGGATATTTAAAATTACTGAAGGCAAATACAGCAAGGGGACAGCTCAGAAACCTGATGGAGATGGGGGTAAAACTGATGCATATCAGGAATTTATTATTTTATTTATTGGTCATTGTAAAAACAACTAAAGTAAAAAAAAAAAAAAAACAGTACTAAGACAACAAAAACATACCTTGTATAATTGACATTAAAATAGCTGATTTAGTTGATGGATGAGATTTTAAGACAAACTATAAAACTAAAAATAAATCTATGGGGAGAAATGACACAAGGATACTTCACAGTGCAGTGTAAATTAAATTCTTCACACAGGGAAGCAATTCTTGCATCAAGAACACAATGACTCCTTAACATTATACCTCAATCAACTATCCAGGTGCATTACTTAGTTGAGGGTAGTCAGACTCTAAAAAGGCTAGAAATAGTTGCTTTCATTCAGTATGTTGTAGCAGGAACTCTTAAATCTTGATGCTAATGTTTCAGGAAATATGTCCACCTATGCACACCCATACACAGAGTCACTTCAAGGTCATAAACAAATCCTCGATACAACCGTTGTTGTGATCTGATGCTATATAAACTGAACTGAATTGAAATTAACATTTAGAAACTGGAATTTAAAAACTCTTTAGTGTCATTATGTTTACTATATTTCTGTTTATATTAATGCCACAGAATCCCAAAATTGTAGTAGTTAAGCAGGAAGGTTGGTAGGCATGACTATTCACCCTCTGTTCTCCTCTAATATCCCCTCTATTTCATGCTCTAAGATGGGTTGCTCTGATTGCAGGCAGTAGCGGCATGCTGCTTGCCCTTATGTGCAGGATGTGCTGTTGGCTCTGTCCTTGAGTTGTCAGATATTTAACTCATAACTTTTAACTTTATATTTGATCTATGACAGAATTTTTACAAAAGCCTAATTGGCAGAAAAACTGAAAACCTTGGAATAATAGCTCAGGGTCTGTGTGTGCGAGAGAGCAAGAGAAAAAGAGTGAGAAAGAGAGAGCGAGAAAGCAAAACTGTATGTATGTGTGTGCATTTGTGTGGCTGGCTAGCTGGGGGGCATGAAGCTGAGAGTAGGGCATTATTAAAAACCATCTGTTTTCCTGCAGAGTCAGAAGGCCGTCTGGACACAGTCTCTTAACAGGCCTTGTTTTTCTAGATGCCCTGAGGCAATATGACAAATTTGAATGCCCAAACTAAAAAGTAGAGGGGGACCGGAGAAAGCATTTTTTTGCTAATACAAATTTATGTATGTCTTCAAACAAAACGGTTAACACAAACCTTGCATATCACAGCAAAGTTTTGAAAAAAATAACTAGAAAAACAGAGCACTTGCCTGAACTGGAACTATATTTTACCATTTAAAGCCATGCATTTTCAAGTATGGCTCAGTGTGGTTTAAGCAGGAGACATGAAGGACAAACATATTGCAATCCACTTGGCTCGCTCTTGCCGTTCACGTTGACCTACAGTACCTGATCTGGATTAATCTTAATAAGAAATTTGGTATATTCATTATATTTCTCTGCTCTGCAGCAACATAGAATAATGCCGCTATTGGGTGCATCTGCTGTTGCAGTTACAAACCTACCACTTACAAAGAAGTGGTCCTGATTAAATCAAGGTTCTCTTGGCACAGATAGATGAGAAAAAAATAATCCCTCTCAAAACTAAAAGTCCATGCCACGCTTTCTAACTAGGAATTATTGACTGTAAGTTAAGAGCAACTAAGACTTTTAGTCTCATGCAGCCATTTGTACTTATACCTTTTATTTTCAAATGGTCAGTCTCTAATAACACCCTTAAAATGAGCCGGCCAATGGACACTGAAATTACTGCATGTGATTAAGTTGAGATAATAGCACTCGTAGCCTAAGCTTCCTTTGTTTGCATCACAGCACAATTTCCTCTCTGCTCTGCTCAATGACCCTATTTTTTTCCCCTCTCCCCTCTTCTTTTGGCATAAACAGACAGTAATGGCGTCTGCATTTTCCTTCCCCCTCACTGGTCCTTCACATGGCTCAGCAGCTTAGCTTGACAGCTCCGCTGCGTGTGGGTTCAATTGGTGGAGTTGAAAGCCTTTTGCAGCATTTGGGTTTGGCCTGATAGAATCCTCCATTTACCTTTTGCCCCCAGGCAGTAAGAGAAAAGGAATATGGTTAAAGCCATGCTGGTAGCAGAGACTAAATGAAACATGATTCTAAAAAACATAAAAAAAATTGCAAGACAAAAATAGGCCATTCTTTGAGAAACTGAATTAAGTTTTAGTTTCAAGGGAATATTCTGTGTCAAAGCCTTTCATCAATCCATTTGGTTCTTTGAACGACTTAACTGACAATGAGCTTGCATGCACAAATGCACACACTGAACTCCTGACAGTAAGGTGTGTCGTTTCCTTATAGCGGGAAACTCTCTTAGCTTAGGCAACCGCTTCTCAAAAGGGATTCAATCATGCGATAAGATGTCTGCAATTAAAAAGGTAACCTCGGAGAAATGAGTTTTACTTTTCATAGTGAGTAAGGGCAAATTTACACCAGTTTAATTTCTGATTTTTTTGCCACTTACTCCCCTGACACCTACTGATTTATTGGCCACACTCACAGGCAACTAGGCGTCTAATATGAAACCCAACCCAAAGGGAGTTAGTCTAGACAAAAAGCTAGGAGGTGAGCCGAGTCCCCTTGAGAGGCTCTGAACTGGCTGTTGTGGAGTACTGTAGGTGTGAGATGCACTTGTGTTGGCAAATGTTTGATGAATGACAGCTGGCTGTCAAAAATTATAGTGAAATTGTTGGCAGGTAGCAGGGGTCACAGTACTATTGTTAGTAATGATAGAAAGAGGGCAGAAGCAGCACCGAAAGAAGAGCCGTTCACGTCTGTCACGACTGTACTTGAGGTAGTGGGCAGGCATCCATACTGAGATGTCAATGTGGCAACCACAAATGAATGCATCACACTGTGTACTGCCAGAAGGAAAGGAAAAGGTTAGGTTAGGTGTCATCAGCATAACAATAGCAAGTAATATTATTGGATGACAGAACAAGGACATTTTTATTTCTAAAGGACAGACATTTGCAACTATGTTCATTTAACATTCACCAGGAGAGGGTATTTAGTGACAACCAATGCATTGATAAACTAGAGGTGTTTTCACACATGAACTTTAGACTGTCTGGTGTGGAAGCTCTGGTCTTAACCAAACTATTTCTCACCACACAAACAATGGGAGATGGTCCACGGGAAATAGATTCTCACTTCTGACAATGCTTTGTGTGGTGCCTGGATAGAGGACGAAAGATGCAGGAGACATGATGCTCACTTGTCATTGTGATTTGTATTTTCAACTCTCACATGAGCGCAGTTGGATATTACACAAATGTAAAGACGCGTTAATGTTAAATCTGATGGACATTTGCTTTCTCTACTCATACTTCTCTGCCAGGTAGTGTGTAGCAGTTTCAAGTTGAAGCTGAAGCTGCTTGACAGCAAATTTCTGGGCTGCTTTTCATTTCCAGTTCAAGCCTGTTAGAATGAATGAACACAACATATATTGTTTAATTTTGGCTGGCGTCTTGTCAATAATGACATCAAGCTTTATGCACACATAAATCTAAAGCCAGGACTGTAAATAATTTCAAAACTTTCAGAATGTTCTGAAAAGGAATTAATATTCAATTAAAGTAAACTTTAATGTAATATACAAATAATGTATAAAGGTAGGCAATTTCAGTAAATAACTTCTGAGAACAGACAGCACTACAGAGAGGAAGAAATATATAATTAAAAGGCATATTGAATAGATTATTGAGAAAAACAGTATTAATGGACAACTTTAGTCTTACCAAGCAGAAATTTTACATTTTTCATTCTTTGTTCTACATCACATTTGGCTTTGGCTACTAGTGTGACTTTTTACTAGTAAATGCATACTTTTTCTCTAGAGTCTAAGATTTGTGATAAATAAAACACAACCAGTTTGCCATCCATCCACCCGTTTTCTTCTGCTGTTCTGGGGCTGGGTCAGGGGTGCAGCAGCCCAAGCAGAGAAGCCAAGACCTCCCTCTCCCCAGCCACCTTCTCCAGTCTTTCCAGGGGAAACACCAAGGCTTTACCAGGCCAGCCGAGAGATATAATCTCTCCAGCGTATCCTTGGTCTGCCCCAGTTTGCTGTAACAGAAAACACTTATAACTTATAACAACAGTTCTCGTGATAATTAAATTTAGTCATGAGACTCTATTACTGTCTGAAATAATAGTGGCAAAAAAGAGAAATTTGCAAACAACCCTACTGACCATCCAGCTGTAACACTGCACTATTTCTCTTTACTACCAGTATTGCAGTACCAAGGGAAATTGCTATTGACTTAAACATATTTTGAATACATTGGACAGATCCACATGTTGATTTTGCACAGACTTATTTTGTTTTTACACCCGATGCCATATTTGATATATGTGTGTGTATATATATATATATATATTATATATATATATATATATATATACATACATACATGTACATATACATATATACATATACATATATATATATACATATAGGGGCAGGGATAGCTCAGTAGGTAAAGTGGTCGCCCCATGATCGGAAGGTCGGCGGTTCGAATCCACTTAACGGCTACCCTGAGGTACCCCTGAGCAAGGTACCGTCCCTACACACTGCTCCCCGGGCGCCTGCTTAGTGGGCTGCCCACTGCTTCACTGAGTGAATGGGTCAAATGCAGAGAAAAACAAGTAATTTCCCCATGGGGATCAATAAAGTATCCATTATTATTAGTATATATATATATATATATATATATATATATATATATGTATGTATATGTGTATATGTATATATATATATATATATGTGTATATGTATATATATATATATTAGGGGTGCAACGATACACAAAATTCACGGTTCGGTTCGGTTCGATACTTTGGTGTCACGGTTCGATATTTTTTCGATACAAAAAAAATGTTCATGCCTTTTTAATTTGTCATTTATTAAAATTATAAATATATATTTTAACTCAAAAGTACAGTTTTTAAATTTAACCCTAACCCTTGTGCGCGTTTTTTATTTTGACAGCGAATGCGCACCTGCGGACCACTTATGTGCAGCCCTGGTTATTTAGCTCGTCATA